>NC_142197.1:22298000-22603000 GCF_026936395.1 Plectropomus leopardus | reverse complement strand
GACAGCTAACCAATGATAGGACGCCACTGGTACACCACACACACTAGTACAAAGTGCTATAGAAAAGACAACAGCCACTGCGAGCCTACGAGGAGCCTGAAGCACTGAGTCACTGGCGGCCCTGAAGCGGCCCCTCACCTCAGCCTCTTCTTAGAATTCTCTGGAATGTTAAAGAGACTCGACCGGGCTGTAGCGAGCCCTGGGAGCGACCAACGGTGTGACGAAGAGGTCGAAACAAAACATTTTGGTTCAATTTAGATGAGTCCATCCGGTTGAAGAGACTCTTGGGGGTTCGCCGACGGTGCCAGCCAGTCTGCTTACTGGAATGTATCGAGAGTGGAAAGTAGTTGAGCACAAGTGGCGCAGGGAAAAAAAAAACACCAACTCCGGATCCCATGCTCAGCAAGATTAGATAAACTGGAACAGACACCGGGCTGCATGTCACCCATCCGTCCTCCGTCACTAGAGCTGGAAATGCTACAGTGCTTTTACAAGTGCTAAAGGCCCCGCTAAGAATTTAAAAGAAAGAAAAAATTCACCTGGGACGACCGGAACTGACCAACCTGGAGCTTTGGTAGGAGGAAGGGGAAAGAGGAGGGGGAGTTATATAAATTGACGTTACCGCGATGCAGTCTAAACCACAGCTGTTGTCTAAGAGCAAATACAACAAAAGACTTCACAAGAACCCAAACTAGTTTTAGCAGTGAAGAAACAAGTTCATGCTTTTTGAGGGAGACTTTTTTCCTGTATTCTATCTATTGTACAGAGAAGGAGGAAGAGAAGGAAAAAACAGGTCTAGTAAAATACTATGTATATTGAGCCACACAGCTCCCAGTATATTACCATGAGTTTTTGTAACAAAAATCTTGAAACTTTTTTTTCTTCAAATTCTCTACCAAGAAAAATACAAAACATTATAAGGCGGTAAGTAACTATTTTTTTTTTTTTAATCTGTTTTGTTTTTTGTTTTTTTTAAATTTGAGAAGCTGTTACAGTGCAGTTGATCCTCAAGGCAGCCGGGCCGGGCTTCACTGCTGCTTGCACTCAGCTGGGGGGGCTGCATCCTTCTGTAAGAAATCACAGGGGGTAGAGAGGGGGGATGTTGTTAAGACGAAAAACATTACAAAACACACACACACACACGCACAAGCATACCATAAATCACATCTACACACAGCAAAGCAAATTCAAGACATTCAACAAGCTGCCACAAATTCTAAATAACATCTGAGAAGTTGTTTATCTCTGACAGTTTATAACACAAATAACACAGATATGAAGTGGGATAGGCACGAGTACTCGAGTACTTAACAGGTTTAATAAATAGTGTTAGGTGTTTGTATAAGTTTGTCCGTACCGTTAAACATCTCGGTGTCAGATTTAAGCTGCTCTGTTAGCTTGTGCAAACCTGGCAAACTGACTGAGGAGAGCAGCTCTGGACTCTGGAGACGGTCCTTCAGTGTGTTGTCTAACCTTTGTACGGGCAGCAACAGAAAGTTTGCCAATTTTCCTAGTTTTTTTAATATATTTATTTCAAATTGCACATGTTTTACGTTACTATTCTCAGTACTTTTTTTGTCTAAGTACTCGAGTACCCTAACAATTTAATGTAAGTACTCAAATATGGAAATTACTTTAACTGGCGGTTCCTAAAAAAAAAAGCGGGGACTGTGACATTCAGATTACACACACTATCACAACTATGGTTTGTCGGAGTAGCATTCTAATGAATGCAATGATTACACAAGTCCGTCTCAAGTAATGGTGGAATCCATCAGTAACAAATAATATATAGTAATAAAGAGTGAAATTAGTGAACAGAATTCTCCATCCACGTCTAAATAATGGCTGCATAGACGGCATATAGAATGGCTGTATCTATGCCAACATAAACGACACATGGAAGTATGAAGGCAGTGACATTTAACATTTAAAACAGACGCATCTCTTTCCATACGTAATAGGAGTAAAAATGAACCGTAACCGGTACTTAAGTTCCTAACTTCCTGTAAATTTTGTCGTTTCATCTCTAAAACAACAACAACAAAAATCAACAGTCAAAAAAAACAAAAAATCATTTCCCTGTTTCCAGTCTTTATGCTAAGCTACGTGTTGGCTTCAGCTTCATGTTTAGTGTAACGACTTGATGGTGGTAGTATTGATCTTATCTAACTCTCAGCAAGAAAGTGCATTTCCCAAAATGTCAATCTATTCCTTTAAAACAGTCAACTCGATGCCTCCAGGCTGAAGCTGCTGGGCACTTCGGTGTCAAGTGAGGTGAAGTCCTAAACTGAACCACAGGACGTCCCTCCATGAAGACCAGCTGCAGATTTGTATTGTGGTACTTCACAGTACTTCACTGCGCTTAAAGTGCTTGACTTAGAAGGTGGGAAAGAAGAATTAACACTTGAGTGCGCACAGGCTCCATACCGTCTACAGTGAGGCTAGATAGTTTTAAGTGGCTTATATAGCTTATACCAATCTCAAATATCAAACTGTGTCATGGAAACAGTTTCTAAATGACTGATATCAACACAGATATCAGTGATAAGGTAAATCAGCTGAGTAAAGGCCTGGCCAAAAAAAGTACAAACCAGATTACCAGACTAAGGAGCAAATATGAGCCTTTGAATATACTAATCTACATTATCTCCCTTGGTTAGTGATTACAATATTTTGGTACTAAATTTGTAGATAGAAAGCTTAATATTGTGACAATGGGTGAGTAAATGAGATTAAACAGCTCATTGTTAAGCCTTTTAAGAAAGTACATGGGAAGAAGATACTTGTGTATTTGGAAAAGTGCTTTAAAACAGACATCATATTTTGGCGGGGCTGCTATAGGATAATAAATGTAAACACTTGAGACCGAACCTCAGGTCATTGTGCTCAAATCAATTAGCTGCCAAAAAAAAGGAAACACTTGAGTAAATAAGGGATGAAGAGTGCACAGAGATAATTAAGACCCCACCATACTCAGGGTCGGGCGTCCTTCCAACAGACAGACACTTCTGGAGGTGATGGCACGATGCAGCTGTTCAGGCTGCTCTCTGTGGCCCGATGCCACACCCGCTCAACACTGTAAGGCTGAGATACTCTACTTATGGCCTGTGGGCCAAATCTGGCCCCTGATTGGATGCAGGGTGCCCCCCCAACTATTTTCTAATTCACAATACAAATAAAGTGATTCACACTGAGAATTGTTTTTGTACTTTCAATGTACATGAGGTAGCAGAGTGCATAATAAACCCCATCAAAACAGAGCCTGTTTTTTAAAAGAGGGGCCAGTGGAGGATCCTAACACCCCCCGACCGAGGTCATAGCTAAGCCCCGTATCTCCTAAAATCCTAGAAATGTTCTAAAAATCCGACAAACGCCCTAAAATCCTGGAAATATCCTTTAATCCTGGAAATATCCTTTAATCCTGGAATTGTTCTAAATTTCTAGAAACATCCTACAATCCTAGAAATGTCCCAAAATCCTAGCAACATCAAAAAACCCTAGAAACATCCTAAAATCTTAGAAATGTTCTAAAATCCGACAAACGTCCTAAAATCCTGGAAACTTCCTAAATTCTTAGTAACGTCCTAAAATCCAAAAAATGTCCCTAAGTCCTAGAAACGTCCCAAAGTCCTAGAAACATCCTAAAATCCTAGAGAAGTCCTAAAATCCTAGAACCATTCTAAAGTCCTAGAAACATCCTGAAGTCCTAGCAATGTCCAAAAACCCTAAAAATGTCCCAAAATCCTGGAAATGTTCTACAATCCTAGAAAGGTCCTAAATTCCTGGAAATGTCCTAAATTCCTAGTAACGCCCTAACATCCAAGAAACGTCCTAAAATCCTAAAAACATGTATGAGGCTGCTGCAACAGGCCCCTGGGATCCCGTTATTGTGCAGAAGTGGCCCCCAAGCAACACAAGCTGAGGATCCCTACTGTAAGGTCATTTTAGATATGGTGCCATAGATTTGGCCACAGCCGAACTCCTCACAGTCGAGTCCTGAAATAGTGTTCTGTGTGAGATACCCAAATAAGAACTTTGTTACACACTATAATGTAGCATCTTTTTAAAGACTGGACTTCTTTTTATCTGCTGCAGGTGATCGAGATCCAATGAAAGCAACAGAAAACAGGCCATTATTGCTGACAATCACGGCACCCTCGGAGGGATAAAAACACTTTGTTGGCATTTCTTGTTTTTTGGTAATCCGCCAACTATCGGTTGGGGCTTTATTTCAAACACAAACAGCCCTCCAAGGCCATTATCCCGGCATTAAACGCTGATCTATAGAGAAAAGGCAGCTGTGCAGAACTAATGTGAACAGGAAGGAGGATACAAACCATGGACGAATGGACCAATGAGATTTAAATGGGTGTTAAAAACAAACATCCAGAAACAAAAAGCACAGAATTTATGGCAGACAAATTCTCATCTTGACAAAAACTAGCCTGCGTTTGTGGACGGGACGAGTTGGACATGGTGGAGAAGAAAGAAAAAGGGAGGGCTGGACTGGATTCAACATACAGAAATAATACAAGTGCAAATGCAAAACTCACTATGGGTTAAAGCTCAAAAAACCAACGACAAACCGGTGGGTTAGTAAGTTGGGAGGGGTGCAGCAACGGCGGCAGAGGACGGTGCTAATGTGTGGGGTCGGGGGGTGCAGAGAGATGGATGGATGGAAAAACAGGAGGAAAAGGAAAGCAAAACTAAGAGGGTGAAGGGTTGGGGGTGGGGGAGGTGTGATGATAGTAAGCTGACAATTCACAAGCTGTACCTACCAGGATAGGGTTATTTTTCTACTGTCACCACTTAAACCTAGTGAGGAAAAATTTAAAGAGTAGCTGACAAAAGATGCCAAAGTGACCGGAGATGAAGAAACATTAATGAATAGGAGAAAAAAAAAAAAAAAGCAAAACTAGCAGAATACAGAATGTCATTTTTGCTTAGCAAAGAAGCAGAGGTCATGCTCGTTTAGATCGTGTCGTGTCAAACAAAAAGTATTGTAATGAGATTTTCTTTTGTCTTATTGTTGCTTGCAAGACTTTGGAGCTTGCATAGCTTCCCTTCTGTTTATTCAGTTTTTCAGCTACATTAGGTCCATCAGGAAGGCAGCGAAGCAGAAAACATCAGTGGATAAACAGAGCCTACAGGAGAGCACCCGCTATTTATTTGTCTAGTGGAAATTACAATAAACCTCTGAAGGTTTGCACTTAATTATGCGTGCCTGCTCTCATTCAAACTTTTTAAAATATATATTTATTGTGCCAATTTTCCCAGTACAAATACTGAATTTGAACAAGGAAAAAATAATTAAAAGTACGATAAAAATGAATATTTTGTATGAGTGACATTTCACTGGAGTCCTCGTTCTTCTTTTTAAGATGAAAACTTTTTCCTCTTTTCTGTAGTGCTATTTCTCAGTCTATAGTTTTGGAGTGAGTTGCAGAGTGTTGGAGATATCTGCCATCTGTCTTCTCTCCAGTATAATGGAACTAGATGACACTCGTCTTGTGGTGCTCAGAGTGCCAAAAAATACATTTGGAAAACTCAGCAGCAATGTCTCATTCCCAGTTACTCAAGATAATTTACAAACCTTGTTGTAAGCAGTTTCATGTAGGAACTACCAAAGTGAACTTCATTCTGATTTTGGCAACACTAGACAATTCGTGCAGTTTCACCAGATGTGTTTCTGAAGCTCCTAGAAGCTAAGGGAAATAGATGCCTCGTCTGTTTTTGACAGAGCCGGGGCAGAACTGGACTCTGAACAGTATTCATTTTGTCTGGAGGCTGTAGCGCAACAAAGTGGGATACAAACACAATTAAAATAGAACAAAAATAAATACATACGCAGCCTGCTTACTAATGATAGAAGCATGAATATCAAGGGAAAATGACCAAATCAAAAACAATCTGCAAGTCCAGAATATTGAGCAGGCAAAACACTTGCTTCTGAAATGCTGCCAGTGTGGTAGATGGAACAAAACTGCGTCTGTGTCCTTCGTAGTTCTCTTACAGTCAAGACGGCAGCAAAAACAGGGTCTCAATCACCTTATAACTTGCCTAACTTTGGTGTATCTTCACATAATGTGTATGGAATTAAAACGCAGGTCATGGTATTGAAAATTAGACAAACTTTTCTCTGGATTTCAGTTTTTGAGCATTGACAAAGGCTTAAAATGTGGCCTACAAGGCTAGTAAGATTCCAGCTGAGATGATTTCTTAAAACTTGTGACCCCTATCAGCTAGTTAACAGAAGTGAGGAGCCAGCAGTCGGTGTCGGTATAAAACAGTCAGTTAAACAAGTTTCAACAATAACAAAGTATTGCAACCACAAGAGGTCCTTAAACATACAGCCATACACGTGCACACAAAATGTTAGGCTGATTGGTCCAGTAGTTTGCACCATCAGCGACGGACAGATAGATACACATCGAACACAAATGATGATCCGTAACGATTTTTCGTTTTCTAATAAACTACACCTGCCAACTGGATCACTGCGCAGATGGAAGCGATGTAATCATTTACTGCGTTCTCCTCGGCTCAGCTGTAACGTTAGCTAGCTCAGTGGTGCTAGGTGAGCTAGCGGTAGATGCACGCTTCCTTCTGTGCTATATTACAGTAGGGGTGTGTACTGTAACTGCTCACAATAGGATCTGTGTATTATCATGAGTAGCTAATAAAGAAACATTGCTGCTGAGTTTTATAAATGTATTTTGGCACGTTGAGCACAAAAAGCTGAGTGTCATCTAGTTCCATTATACTGGAGAGAAGGCAGACATCTCTATGGCCGAAATCTCCCAAACTCTGCAACTCACACCAAAACTATCTGGACTGATAAATAACACTACAGGTCAAAGGAAAAAGATGTATTTTTGATTTTGTTGAACTGTCCCTTTAATGCACACTGGGTCTGTGAGTTGCATAAGGTTAAGGTTCAGGTTTTAGTAACAACATGCAGCAGTCAGACTTTAACTGACTGGTAAAAAGTCATTCAGGTTAAGACATTGGTGAAGAGGAAAAATATCTGCTAGGGGAATGTTGTTTTTTTTGTCTGGGAGCCAAATCAAGATCACGACAACAAAATAAAAGCTGAAGCAAACCAAAAGCTGGTGTAAAATGAGATGCATTTGACAGTATGTATTCTGTATGTTGAAATCTGACATCGTCATATTAGGACAGCTGTTCTCTACCTGCAGCTCAGGAACCCTGAATATAATAACTCGTGAACTGTGGAAGGTTTTGAGAGATCACTGCGGCTATCAGTGGCCTACAGCAAGAGCTGCTGCTGCTGTACTTTTCGCAAAGAGCTTCCTGAGCCAACAAAGTTGAGAACAGCTGAGTCAGGTCTTTCTCAGGACACCAGAGATCTTTACAGAGGGAGGGGATGTGTGCTCTCACCTTGGGATCATAGTCGGGGTCGTTCTCCTCGTCAGCCTCCTCCTCTCCTTCCTGAACACACAGCAGGGAACAACTTCAGGCTTACTGGCTTTCCAACACACAATTAACACTCATCTCTGTCTATCACAACTCTGAAACCACACACACAGTTCAGACATTATATACTGAACAGTCTTACCTCATCGTCCGCCTCCTCTCCCTCTTCATCGTACTGTAAAACACAAACATGAGGATTAGCTGGGAAACATTCAAAGAGCTGTATGTAACAGTCGGAGCATCTCTCTGATTCAGTCTGTGGTGAGACTGTCTGCACACAATGTTAACTCCATAAATAGCACTTTTTTTTTCCTGATGCATTTGCTCTGCCAAAAACATGCTGAAGAAACATTAGCCAGTCTGTTTCACTTAGATGAGTCAAAATCATGTTGTATTTCTCCTATCAATGGAGTTGTGTACCGTTAACATTTGAACAGGTGTCAGACCCCGTACTCATGGTGCCTATTTTTTTGGTACTTTACTCATTCTGTCCTGAAAAAAATGGGGATTTTTGAACAAGCTGTAGTCCACAAGTGATTCTGCACCTGTTTTTTTTTTCATTTTTGTAATCCTCTTTTTATTGGTTTTTGTGAATGCACAAAATGCAATACACAACCAAATGAACATGAAGGCGTTTCAATCCTGTAGAATGGGAAAATAAAAAAAATTAAATAAAAAAGATAAAGAACTAAAATAAAACATAATAGAAATAAAAGGATAAACTTATAAAATAAAGTAAAAAAAACGATAGAGCTAAATAAAAAATATTAGAAATAAAAAGAAAACTAAATAAAAAATAAAATAGAAATAAAAAGATATACAAATAAAAATAAAATAGAAACAAAAAGATGAACTAAATAGAAATAAAAAGATAAAGAACAAAATAAAAAATAATAAAAACAAAAAGATGACCTAAATAAATATAAAATAGAAATAAAGACATAAAGAACTAAATAAAACTAAAATACAATGAACAAATAAATATATGTATACCATGCATATCCTAAGAGTACTACCAAGTAGCTGGAAAAATGATCACCCTTTCCTGGTTGCAGAATCAACTATCTACTGTGGAACAACAGATTACTAGACTGAGACGGGTAGACATAACGGAAAAAAATGACTGCACAGCTGAAATTGAAAATGTACATTTTGCTATGTTGTATGTGATCAATGCATCGTCTTTATACTGAATAAAATTAGTTTTTCAAAAACAAAACAGCAATGATACGACTATATTTAAAATAAAATAGAAATTCACAGAAACTATCCTTGCAGCACTGATAGTTTCCCTTGCTTGGAAGCCAATGAACCTCTGGCTTCCGGAGGTATTGAAATTTGGCATAAACTGATTTCAAATCTATCGATACTCTGTAGTACCGACATATTTCGATCAGTATGCTTAAAAGTACAGAGTTCTGTGCCAAAAAAGCTGTTTTTGCTCTGTGTTGTCTGTCGTTCACAAAGCCACATGGACATATGTTGCATATGCTGCATTGTACACTTGCGCCTCTCAAGGTTCCTCTTGTGCTGGGAGAGTACCTACTCCAAAATAAGTTTGAAAAAAGTCCCTCAAAGCACTGTTCTAAAAGCTACTAGAGTTCCTCCTGTCTGAAAATGTTGATTGTTAACTGGGGGGGCGGACTGGAGGAAGGACTGCTTCAATGAAGTGTATGAGTGCAGTGCAGAGCAGTGCTGCCACGGTACTGGAATTTCAAACTTCAGTATGGATACCCTGAAATGTATCGATATTTGAGGCCAGAGGGAAGAACTGACATTGAGAGCATAAAATATTCATTTAGATTCAACATGTTTGGATGAATCTATATTTTTGACAACACTAGTGCAAAGTAAAGATAAGCAGTGGGATACGCTCACAGGAAGTCATATGCACGACCAGCCAAAGCGTCTACCACAACAACTAACTGAGGTAAATAGTGGTCTGCTGAATGTCACATACAGTTCCTTAAAACCCGAGCGAACTAACCTGATTCCTATTAAGAACGTAAGAAGGCAATGAGTTACTTTGCAAAAGAATTACCCAAAATATTGGCAAGAAATTAGTTAAAATGATAAGAAAAAAAGACAACTTAAAAATGACCAGAAAAAGTGCTAAAAAATAGGATTTTTTTTAACTATGACATAATTTTAAATACGCATTTTTAATAACTGAAAATACCTTTTTTCTAACCTATTTGCCTTCTTTTATTCTAGTAATTTTGTGAACACAACTCAAGAAAACTGACGTAGATCCAGGTTTAAAAGGGTTAATGCCCAAAAATAAATCTAAAAGCCACATATTTTGAGCAAAGATTACCCTACTGTTAATAATGACTATAAAGCCAACAACAAATAACGTCTCTTGCAGCACCATAACCAGAAGATTCCTCACAGCGTATCCCAGCTGAAAACAGAGCACAGCTCGGCTGCTTCTGTAAAGCTGAAGCTTCATTCCAATATGAAAGCGTTTACCACAGAGTCTGTCAGACTAAAGAGGAAGCCAAACTTGAGCTCAGAAGCCAACACTCACATCGTCGTCGTCGTCCTCGATGGCCTCTCCTGTGAAGTAGAGCACGGCCCGAGGTACGATACGCTCACGGATGAAGTGGCCGATTTCAAAGTCTGCAGCCAGGACCGCCTCCGAGTCCTCGTCCTGGAGACAGACAGGTCAATCACAGTTTATTCGGGCATTTCTTAGAGTTTCATGTGAAGAATTCAGGGCTGGACTCAGGGTTAGTTTACAACAGGATGTATCACTTTGAAAATGTTGTTACAATTGTTCATTTATCTAAACAACAAGAGTTCATACACAGTTTTACTTAAAGAAATTTCCATAACCTTTCCAAGTTTTGAGGGCAAACTTCAAAGACCACACATTCTCTGAAATGACCGTTGATAGTTCTTTTTCAGTACAATGTAATAGTTTTTAGAAATACATGTCTTTTTTTAAAAAAAATACTGAAATCAGAACAGGATTAGAGCTGAATAATTAAATATAACTAAGAGACTATTTGTTGTTTTTGAGGGTAGAGGCTGCAAAAATGGGCATGTCAAATAATTTTATAAGCACTGGGGAGGGGCATAAAACTTTTCCTGACCGCAGATTTTTAAATGTTTCTTTCTTTAAAATATGGGTGTTTTTTTTCGTAATTCTTTTGTTTGGGGGGGTGGGGTTAAAGAAAAAAAAAAAAAAAAGACTATTTTTTTCCTCAAAAAGTTTTGGCAAATTGTTATTTGTTTTTGTTGTTTTTCCTATAAAAATCAACAAAATATTTAAAGGAATAAAAATGCCAAGATATTTTTTTCTCTTTTTTTAAAGATAGCATGCCTTTCTGTGAGTTTGGAAGGCATGCTTTGACATTTAATGCAGACAGAAATAGTAAAAAGCAGAAATTATTGTTGGATTTTCAAATTTCCGAAGGTCCATGAACACAATTCCATGTCCTTACATGTCTTGTAAAAACTTTCATGGTATATATGTAGTTATCTTAAACTTTTCAAAGCTTACAAAATATATAACTGGGAAAACTAGAAAATAATTCAATAAGGAATTAAGGAGTGTAGAGGAAGCACACTGACTTACCAACTCTCCGTTTTCTGGAACTGTAAATAAGAGGAGAAAGTTAAAAGTCAGTAAAACCAGAGATCTGTAACAGGCACAGAGATCCATCTGATCAGTAATAAATGCTAAATCAACTGGTCATATAAAAGTGAACTCTGGTTTAGGCTGACTTCTTCTGTCCCCGTCCTGCTTACCCTCTGGTGGGGTGAAGAAGTTGAAGAAGGAGTCGTTGGGGACTGTTTTGGTGACCGTCCTCACTGTGCCGCGGCCCTTGTGCTTCTGTTTCTTCTTGATTGTTTTCAACGTGACGTTCTTGCCCTTCGTCCACTCAATCGTGCAACTGTGGTGAAACACGAGCAGGAGGAGGCAGCAGCAGAAGGAGAACGAGCAAGGTCAGTTTATCCAGCATTTTAAATGTCAAATCTTAATTGCATCTTGGGCTTATTTTAGGAATCGAGCTGGTGAGGTCTGTGATATGCACAGATTCAGAGGGAAAAGCTGCAGGCAGATAACAGAGATGCAGAAAGAGATGTTTGGTGCAGGTCTGGTTGGCTCTTGAGGGAGAGTTTTAATAAATAACAATGTGGCTGACATTAGAAAATGTACGGAGAACTTTGACAGAATGAAATCAAATGATTATATTTCGACTTGTACAACTGAATTTATAAGAAAGACAAATCAAAAACAGCCGTTGTGCTCACCCCGTGCAGCACATGATCTCCGGCCCGTCGAAGGAGAAGGGGTCGCTCTCGTCGGGCTCTGACCTCATCTTGTAGGTTTTCGTCAACACTGTGTTTGAGAAGAAGTCGTTGGGCTCGAAGTGGAACTCTAACGTGAAGCTCTGGAGGAAAAACAGAAGGGTTTCCGGTTACAGACGGACGAGTTCAAAGCAAACAGAGCGGCTCCTGCCATCTCACACGAGTGGCGCTCACTCACCATGGGCTGTCCTGGATCTGAGAACTTGACTTTAATATCTTGTAAATGTTTTAGGATGGGTTCATCGTGTTCCTGAGGAGAGAAAGCACCACAGAGTTCAGAATAGCATCCAGCAGGTGTTTCTATTGTTCAGTTATGGGCAGAAATACTCAGGGTTCCTCCAGCTTAAGGCACATCAGATTTAAGACTTTTTTTTTAATGACACTTGGAATTAAATTTAAGACAAATTATACAAACACTAAAATTGATAATCAATTGATTTTATATGATCTATATCATATTATTGATTGATCTGATATGATCTATTCTAACATACAACATGACTTTTTGGGAGACATTCATGCAAAGGGGATTTTATGAAAGATTTTATATGTATAATTTTATTTATTTTACATATAAATAATAATTACAACAACATTAATACTAATAATATGAATACAATGTTACATTTTGATCTAACAATGCAATATCAGAAAAAATAATAAAATCCAATTTCCAATATCAGATTTGAGACTTTTGAAAGATTTATTTAAGACTTTTTAAATATCAATTAAGGTCTTATTTTTAAATTAATTAATTCAATGTTTAATATCTTTTTAATGCCACTTGGAATTAAATTTATGACCAATTGAAAAAAAACAAACAAAAAAATTAAAATTGAAAATCAATCAGGGACAATTTTCCCAAAATATTCATTGTAACATAAAACATGACTTTTTTTTGGTGAGATTTTATAATTCTGAAATAACAATAAAAAATATGTTAGCAGTTATATGATTTTACAATGTCGGAATAAATCCTAAAATCCCACTTTCTGTGCATGAGCAGTTTTATTGAAGACATTTTTATACCAATTAAGGCCTTATTTTTAGTTTAATTAATTCAATGCTTTTTAAGACCTTTTAAATATCCTCGGAAACCCTGAATACACCATATTTGATCATAATCCACGCTGCAAAGCCCTGCTCTATAAAACTCGGCCAGCAGGTGGAAGCAGACCCTGATTTTTCATCGCTGGGAACAAACAGTCTGTGACCCATTTTTCAGTGGCGCTCCAGCAGCCGTCTGGAGGAACCTACCTGCAGCATGTCGCTGAGCAGGTCCACGTTTTTGAAAACCGTTAACCAGAACTCGGGGATGCCTTTGGGGTCCTCCTTCTCCTCGTCCTTCTTCTCCTCCTCTAACTTGGCCTTCTCCTTCATCTCATCCTAGTCGAGGGAGACATTTTCTCTTCAAAATAACGCTTTTCTTTGCACAGATCATACCATGTGGAACAAAGAGCTTTCCACCACCTACACCCACAAAGACGACACTCTGGCGCTGGGGATTAGATGGAGGGAAAAAAAAATAGAGAGCAAGACAGAACTAGCTCGATTTAATGCTTTAAAAAAACACCACTGCAATAGATCACTACACTGGTTTCATCAACCCTGAAATACGGACATGTGAAATCAGTGACAGTGATGAAACTGCATGTTCTTCTTCATGAGCTGCATGCAGTGCTGCCATTTTGGGGAAGCTGATTGTGTTCTGGGTGTGACTTTAAGCCACAAGCGTGCGACGAAAGAGGAAAAGGCAGAACGTATTCAGTCAGACAGGAAGCATGCAGGTGTATACGTCACCTGTACCTGCTTACTTACTGTCAGCTCTTCCTCCTCATCCGCCTTCCATTCGCACTCCTCGTCTGTGGGCTCGTAAGCTGCTTTCACTATGTCACTTCTCTGCAAACAACAGGGGAAAAAAGGTTAACCCATCGAAACTTGGATTAGCATTCACCTTTGCAAGTATTTAAACCTTTGAAATCTGAGCAAAATGGGGTCCTTTCATGTGGAAACATTGGAAATCAGGCAATAAGCAACTTGGCAAGAGCCATTCCACAAATTGCAAGAAATTTCCAAGTAGATTTGGAATATTATTTTTAAAGAAGCTAGGGGAAAATATCCAAAACATATATATATATAATTATCATAATTAGAGATTTTAAATATTTTTTTGAATTATTATTATTAGTAGTAATAGTAGTAGTAGCAGTAACAGTAGTAATAGCAGTAATAGCAGCAGCAGTAGAAGTAATAGTAGTATTTAAGTACTTTCTTTCAGGTAATTTCCTTTTTTTGTTGTTTGTTTTTTAATTTTAAAAAGGTAATTTTCTTGTACTATTTTTCTAACACATTTTTCTAACTTTTGGGCATTTACTCTTAAGCTGCTCACTGCTTTTTGCTTTTGTTTCTGAAAATCATCAAGTCAGTTCGCTCAGGTCACAAAGGGTTAATGTTTGTACCAGTGGCACCCGCGTAATGGTGCTTTACAGACGCTTTTTAACATGTTGTGTAAAACAGGGTCATTTGTTAAAACGAAGTGTGAACTGTTTCAGTGAGGACGTGGGCGGTTCTTGGTACAGTTGTTGTTTCCATCCTCAGTTTGTTTACATGAAAACAAGCCTTAATGCTGTTTTGGTGATGTGGGAAACATGCGGGTTGATCATCTTTGAGACCAGTCTTCATAACAAATCCAGCAAGATTCGGGTGAGCGGAGTTTTGATCTCCATCCAAAAATACCCTTCTAATACAACTACAGAAACGCTGATGTTCAACATGAAGTAAATTTATCAGTTCATCTACAAACCACGAGCCATGCATTCAGGAAATGTCGTGTTGTGTGTGGTTATTAACTGATCCTGGGGTGGAGATACTTCATATAAATGCAGCGGATCTCAAAGATAAGTTTTGGTAAGTTTGTTAAATAAAAATGTGGAGTCTCAGTTACCATATTTTCAATTAATTCGATTAAGGACACTGTGAAATGTTTTTAAATATGTACACTGTTGTCATTTATTCCCTTTTATCTCCTCAGCTATAAATTATGGAGAACGTCCCCTGTATTTGGCAAAGAGGCCTCTCTGCAGTCAACCACTCATTTCACCGGGTGGCCAGACAGAAGTGAAGTCTCAGTTTTAAACACCACCGAAGCCTTTAACTGTACAACGTGCACGGTTTAAATTCAGGGAATGCCATGTTGGGTGTGTTCAAATTTATATTTTTTTGTCCCTAAATCCTGCTACATCTTCAGGCGTCGAAGGAGGATTTTATGATTCTCACCGCCTGGAGGAAGAAGCTACTCCTTAGTCTGATGGTACGGCAGCGGATACTTCTGTATCATCTCCCAGAAGTACCTAAGTATAACTGTAGTTCAGCTGACACAATTATTTTTGGGTAATTTAATGTTGGTCAGATAAAACGTTAAGTTAATGCGTGTTGGCATTTCGAAAGCAAAATTAACTCAAACTGACATCCCTAATCGTAAGCTTGTCTTTTTCAAAGGTTTCATTACAGTAAAGTGATGTACTTTTCTGAAGTAACTAGACTAGCTGGTCTATAATTTTCCTCAAACCACCCAATCATTATATCCACATTACTGATGAGTATTTATCAAAAATGACATTGTGTAAATATTAGCGAAAGCACCAAACAGAAACTCTACAATATTGTTGGAATATAAAGAGGCAATTTTTTTAAGTTTTTGTTTTGAATTTTCACCATATTGCACAGCCCTATCATGTATAGAAATCTAAAATTTTGATGCATCAAAAATTGTTTTATAATTTCATCATCATTTTGAATCATACTGTGACGTGTCTAAGTATTCTCACCCGTACCTTTGGATAATCATAAACATCTATCAGAATTTCCCGGCTTTTGGGAGTAAATTTGAGGGCGTGAATGACAATAAAATGCTATAGCTACTAGGGCTGGGCGATTAATCAAATTTCAATTTTCGATTTTGGCTTTCCTCGATTTTTAAAACAAGATGATCGAGATGAAACGATTATGTGCGGCATAATGAATTAAACAATGTTGCTCCCGTTTTGTCTTTCACTTTGTAAATCAAGTGCACGCTTTCCTCATTCCCCGCCAGTCCCACCAAAGTCCAAACTAGAGTTTCAGCACCGGTGGAAAACAGAGAGCCACAGCGCACTGCCTCTCTGGTTGTGCTGAGACTTTGTCCTCTCATTTTGTTTCCAGACAACGCGTGCAGCGAGACAGAGAGCACGAGCGACAACAAGTACGCGCGGGGACCTCAGGCCTCAGCGAGAGGGGCAGAGAGTATGACGTGAAAACAGCCAGCTGCTGTTTTAGGTGACAGAAGTTAGTCTCAAAGTTAGCAGGCTGAGTTAGCTTCCCACTGGAAACAGACCAGGCTCCTTTAAGGTGGACTGTTAAGGTGGACCAATGTTTCTCATTGTTTTGACACTCTCAGCTGCTTCTAAACAGATAATGGAGAAAAATGTCTGTCTGCTGAGTCTCTCCTGAGTTGGTCAAACAATCATTGATCCCAATTCAAAATGTATTTTGCTGTCATTGATACAGTAACTGTTATATGTTGTTAAATTATATGAGTTGGGTTAGGTTTATTATAATGGGAATATGAACAAACTACAGTAAAGTGCAAGGCGTGTTACAGTCGTGGCTGCACCACAAAGCTTTCATTTTTCTTTTTTTTTCAGTTCACTTGTAGGCCTATTTAAAGTTAAAGATCATCCAGTGTTAAAAATAAACACCAGAGTTAATGTTCAATAATTGCATGATGTTCTGAAGAACAGTGAGCAATCATGTTAAATAATTGTTAAATAATCGTGATTTCAATATCAATCAAAATAAATCCTGATTAATCAAGTAGTCCTAATAGCTGCTATAGCAGCATTTCATTTACATTTATAAACCACAACAAGCTTCACAGTGACAACTACAGCCATCCATTTTTTATCAGAATCAGTCAGTGGAACAACCTGAGGTGCTTCTAAATCCTGAGGTTGCTTCACAGATCAAAGATCAGTGTGTGCGTGCGCGCGCGTGTGTAGTGTTTTGGATGCACAGCAGTACAAATCAGGATGAACATGGCAGACAACAGGTGGTGAGGGAGAATGCATCACCCGTGTATCTGACAGAGCATGCACCAGCTGCCTCTGTTTTCTCGTCCGGTTACTTGTATCACTGAGACACTCAGAACAATCATAAAAGGTTCATGACTCTTTTAAAGGAAGTGTGTGTGATCTTTTTGTTCATGCTTTGAGAAAACTTAGAAAGCGTCTCTGGAAAAACACGAGTACACACAAGTATACAAACATTATTTCAGCCGTACCAAATATGGAAATGTGCTTTTATGATACAGGTGGACAGAAACAGCACAGCTGCAGAAATACCAGTACTGGAGGTCACAGCGAAGAAAATGTAGAAATGACGTACTTTGTCGAAGAGGGGCTGGTAGAGCGCTGCGTACTTTCTCTCCAGTTCGTGTACTTCTTCGTAGAACTTTGCTTCAATGTGGGCACATTTGACCTGCAGGTTCTTGAGGGCGTTTACACGTCTCTTTACGACCTTTGGTAAACTGTGGGATGACAGACATGAAAACAGATCAGCACAATCCTGCATTAACTCTTCGAGACCTGAGCAACCTGGTTAGATTTTTGCAAAGATGTGCGGAGAAGGCAATGAGCAACTTGAGACACAACCCAAAAATTAGCAAGAAATTAGTAATAATTTATTTTTATTTTTTTTTAAATTACAAGAACACTACCTGAAAAAAAGCACAAAAAAAGAAAAAAGAAGACATGATCCAAAAAAGTGCTAAAAGTTGAAAAAAATGATCTTTTTCTGTAACATAATTTTAAAAATATAACAATTATGACTGTAGTTTTCTGTACATTTTTCCTTGTTTCCCTCTTTTTTAAAAAAAAAAAATCAAGTCTTTTTCTTGTCTCCTTTGAGTAATTTCTTGCATTTTTTGGCAAGTTTTTCACTACCTCTCTCCACCTGTTTTCTAAAGAAATTAAACTAAATTGTTCAGTTTTCAAACGGTTAAATTTTTTACATTTTTTAAACGCTTGGAAATTGAGTCTGATACCTGGAAAGACATAGGTTTTGTTGTGCTTTGCTCAAAGGGTTACATTTTTCTTTACTTAAAAAAAAAAAAAAAAAAACTTGGAAAATTAGTCTGAACGTAGCACAACAAAACCTATGTCTTTCCAGGTCTCAAAGGGTTAATTTTTTATTTTATTTTAAAAATTTGACTTTTTTTCACAGCACATAGCTACAAATATTACACTTCTGGCCAATTATGCTAAAACGTACATTAACGTGAGCAATATGAAAAGTTTGTGCAGCTCTTTCTACACTCTGAAACCTAGAGATGTACTATTTTGTGATAATGTATTTTCTTTGCTTCCAGCCTTCTAAATATAAAAACACTGGATAAAAAGCGCTTAATGGGGAGCAAATGGGAGCAGAAGAGCACTCCGCCTCAGAAGTTAATCTGCTGAGAGCTTTAGAGCAGAGCAGCACTGTCCCCGGAGGATCTCCAGTAAGTAGGGGTGGCCTTCCAGGTACACACTGTAAACAAACTCAGACTACACCCAGAGTGGACTTTATTGAGATCGGCTGTATTCACCAGCAGAGTGAAGAAATGCTGTCTCACTTGGACACTGATTTATTGGTTTATGCTGGAGGGACTCGTGGCCTGGTTCCTACTGTAGATGATGCAGAAGGTTCCTCCAGATCAGAACATTTAAAAAATGTTGTTTGGGGCATTTCCTAAATTCTCTTTTAAATGATATACTGAATTTAAAACACTTCAGAGCTAACCCTTCTGTAGAGACACCAACAATCAACAATTACCACCTTAACCCTTAGGGCCGTTTAAATATTTCACACACTGGTATTGTGCTTTGCAAATCCAAGCTTTAACAAATATTAGACTTTGGTATTTTCTACTTTCATTGAGTTAATTTTTTAACCAACACCAGTCCTAATCATAAATATCAAATATTCATTAATTTTCAGAATTTTAACGCTTTAAATGCCAAGTTTCTGTCATGATGCCACTATGTTTTTAGATGAAAAAAAAACCCCAATACACTACAGAATAAGTAGATTTTTTGTTATCACCGCCGAGGATATGTCAGTGATTAGCAGCAACACTTATTTAATGAATATGATTGGTGTTGATGCCATTTGTGTTGGCAGGCTCACATCCAGCTCTTAGTTAGAAAAAAAAGTTTGATATAGCTTCAGTGCTACACGAGTTTCAACCCTTTTGTTTTGTTGTATTTAAAATGAAATTATTTTTTATTGTTGCCTCAGACAGCCTTGCTGGGAAGCTGGTTGAAGCCTTGAACATCAATACAGTTATTCTTGAGCTGTAATTTTGAGATGACAGGGGTCTCCAGGCTTTGAGAGCTGTAGTGAGGCAGCACGGAGTCGAGTTTCTCCGCAGTACGGTAAATTAAAACGCCTGCACTATCCTGGCAGGGGAGTGCGTGTTTGGTCCCGAGCGCTGGGATGTTGTAACTGGCGAGTTTGTTGGTGACTGCCAAACACTTGACAAGTTGATCAAAGGGCTGCTTGCTGATGGTTTTTGCTGAGAAAAGGAGCAGTGGGTGGCACAGCCCCGCAGCCAAGACACACGACTACGTTCACACAGCATCTCAGGGAGTACTATTACTGACTGTACCTCTGCACCCGCTCCGTGACTAAAACGTTAAAATTACCTCAGAACAACCAGTTCATCTGTTAACAGGATACACATACAATGCCTGTAAAAAGCATTCACCCCCTCATGGACTTTTCATGTCAAGTTTTAAAAGTTTTTAAATTGCATGAATTTTTCTTTTTTGACAGACAAATCCCACTAATCCAAATTAAGTACAACACAAACCATTCACTGAAGTAGTACTGGTTTTAATTTTTAATATGCTATGCATTTTTCATATACTGTCACATAGTCTGAGCTCTCACTGAAGAAGAACCATAGGCAGCTAGAAGTATAATTTCCGGAGCATGGTATATAGGGTTAATTGTAGAGGTTGACGGATTATCGGCCCGGCCATTACCGGAGCCGATATTTGGCATTTTGACGATTATCTGTATGGGTGTTTTATTTTAATATAGCAAATAAAATAAATTAATGAAACTGTGTGTCTATTACACTCAACCAAAACCAGGGAAAGCAGATGGTGATGCACAGAAAGTGTCAGCACGGAAGGAACTTTGACTTTGAAAAACCTCAGAGAGCTATTTATATTTATTTATGTTTTATTTAAATTTTCACTTGACGTTATTAAAAAAAAGTTGCTGGGAACTTGCTGTGCATGATGTTGAAAGTTTCAGTTTTGATAAAACACTTGCTAAAAGCAACTGAAGTTTCGTGTTGGAGTTTCTTATATTTCTATACAAATATTTTCATTGTTACTGTAAATGCATATCAGTTCTGAATATCAGTTATCAGTCTCATTAGGTTAATTAATAGTAATTAATAATTGGTATGAGTATCAGCCCTGAAAAACCAGTATCTGTTAACCCTAGTTAACTGCATACCCCTTCTTAAAAGTTCACAACACAACAATAACCCACTCTGTCTTTCTAACAAGGAAAAACACCCTGACTCACAATTATGTGACAAATAGTTAATTTCTAACACTGATAATGGTACATTCACAAAAATACACCACCAAAAGGCATGCTGAGTATTGGCTACAGCTTGCTAGCTAGCCATTTGGAAGTTTGGAAGTTTATTGTATATGTTTTAAAATATCCATATCCAACATCCAATCCAGTTTTAACACAGAAAACCATCAGCGGATTCAAGGCCGTCAGCAGTGCCAGAGAAACAGTGAAGCCAAAGGGTCAGACACGACTTAGAGCATCTGCTCGAGGCGTTGCATGTGACAGGAAAAGCAAGCAGTGGACTGACATTATGAATGCTAACAATCCAACAATGCAAGGACACGGTCCCTCTGCACACAGTCAAGAACGATGGGCCCAGAGCAGTGATTAAAACACCGGATCTGACATATGTCTTACCAGGAGGGAAATACTTCATAACAGTGAATTAGTATTTAGTTTGTTTCTTACTTGTGCAATATACTAAAATAATTTGAGTATATAGATTTAAAGTGGCTTATTCTACTGTCAGGAGGACATCAAATTAAAACAACTTTAAAAGAAAAACATTTTAAAATCCATGCATGTGCTGATGGCTTTAATTATAGTGTTTATACAACAATGTTAAAATATTTTGTTTTGACGAGAAAGCAGTGTTTAAGTTTTTGGCCTATCTATTTTCAAGTTCTGTTTTTACCATGTTGCAGTTTGCACAATAAAGTTTTCTTGCTGTATTTTTCTTTTCTTTTCTTATTTTGTTTTCTATTTTTGTTTTGCTTCTAAATTTATCTTTTTAACCTGTTTTCACTGCTGAGTTAGTTGTACACCAAAAATATATGCTTCAAACTAAGGTTGCAATTCACAAGCACTTTCCGGAATCTATTATTGGTCAATTTGAGAATCAATTAATTATTTGAAAAAAACTTATTGTTATTTTGCTTATTTCATAGAGCACCAAATGTGTTTTTCCCTCAATCAAAGCACACAACAACATATTTTATATACTTAGACAGCATTGCATAGCGTGTTGATTTATCGAGTAAATTTCACTTGTTTGATTAAATTCTTAAGGACCGATTAATTATCATCCCCACCTCAAACACATATTATAGACCCTTCTGTCTGCTTGGAATCGCTTTTTCATTTTTCCCCATAATTAGATATTTCTTCAGGGAGTACAGTCAGTTACAGAGTGAGCTCTATGCTCACTCCGACAGCTTGACGGACCATCACAAAAGGTCAACTGTGACAAAGATGATCTTGAAAAGAAGATTTAACACAGAGGGTTACCTGGTGCTCATAGTCATGTTAACTCACAGAGAATGGGAAACAAAACGGTCTCTTCGGTCTATAGCTAAGGATTATGTTCTATGGGCTTTTAGGCAGAAAAAAAATTAAGAAGACAACTACTTTAAACAAAACCAGAAAATTACACAATTTTCACATTTTCCACACATTTTAACACAGGTGATAGTTTGGCTGGTTCCCCTCAACTTATACTGCTCAATTCCAGACTACTCATTTGGAAACGGTCTGAAATTCCCCACCTGCTGATGCCAAATGTCAGTTAAATTTGGCTGCTAAAAGGCCTGCAGACACCACAAACAGTGGCTGGTGTCTTTGAGACAATAAGTGTCTTATATACGAGCTTTCGTCGCCGCCTATTCTCTCCGGCTCCTTCTGCTTCCTTTTCGTCAACTGAGCCAATCAAAATGAAGCTAAACAATAGCTGCGTATAGTAAGCTCCTCTATACAAAGTGATGCCTGTGAAGCCGTGCCAGCTCCTCCTCTTGCCTCTCTGCTATTGAGATGATTGGTAATTGACCTAACGTGGGCTGAGACTTGACATTATCCTCATGTTAGCAGCTCGCAGAACCACAATAAAAACCTGACTAAAGCTTCTGCTCGGGCTCAGCCATTCAGTGGCGAGCTACTTTAATGTCTCCTCACCTCTGGATTCAGACAGTTTATCTTTTACTTTATTATTGCTGCAAAACATGAATATGACTGAACTTCACTTGAACTTGATTTGCATAAAAGCACTGCTACTCAACAAGGCCCATCCACCACACAGAAAAGAAATTACCATGTAAGCATGCGACTGGCTAAAGCAAAAACATCCACCTACCACCCTGGCGCAAGTAAATGATTACAACCTACAACTGATAGCCCGCAGCAACAGGGTTCAAGAGAGGGGTTAAAAAAAAAAAAAACATCTGCTGTGCAAGTAACTCAGAGTTTTAGACTCAAAACAAATCTATTATCTTGATTCTATGTTTTAGACTTTTTTGGCAGATTTAAACTGGAACTACTGCCTTACAGTTGTATGCCCACGGGCACCAGTCAAGTTAAACTTAGTTTAAATCAATGTCTGTGAAACATGGATGCTTTACATTTTCCCCCGGCAGCACAGATCTATAACAATAAGCACAGTTTTAAGGAGTGCACCCAAAATTACTGTCATCTATTCAACTTAATGTCTCCCCTTCCTTTGACCTTTTGGGTAATAAAATGTCATCACCTAATTACATCCTCTTCAATATTTGAGTAAAATTTGGTCATTTTAGCACATGAATTCGTGGAGCTGTAGCCAAAAACATGTTTGAGGTCACAAGGACCTCCAAGTTGACGAGAAATTCCTTTTATTTGTTTTTAAGATATATTGACGAGATTGAGAAGGATGCAAGGGTGTCACAGAAATGAAAGACGAGGCCAGTTGACCTTTGACCTGTGATTATCAAAATCAGGTAAGTTCATCATTGAGTACAAGTTGACGTTTGTGCCAAATCTGAAGGAATTCCCCTGTCCGTTCTTAAGATATCGCGTTTTGTCATAATTTGCGTATGAATTTTTGAGTAATGGCTGAAAACATCTGACCACCAAAATCTGATCCATTTATTTGTGTTTCTTGACAGACGGGTGCTAGGTCACAGTGACCTTGACTTATGGCCACCAAAATGTAATAAGTTCATCCATGAGTCCAAAGGGACATTTGTGACAGATCTGGAAAAACTCCCTCAATGTGTTCTTGATATATCCTGCTGACATGAATGGGATGGACAGACGGACTGACAACAGGAAAACCTAATACTTGCCGGCGTAGTGGCGTCTTAAAAATGACTTAACGTTATGATGACTATTGTAAAATATATAATAATTTTTAACAGACTGTTGCCTAGAAGTTTCATATCAGATGTAGCTACTGCTATTAAAACCATCTTCCTTATAAACACTGAACATCTGTGATCCACGCTGCAGCTGATTCTGCTTTTGACAGCTGGAGAAGGGGACAAGCTGCGTAAATGTGTTCCAAGATTAAGTTAGCACCAAAAATAAGATTAGGTCTCACCTCTCCATGTACCCTGACGGCGAGCCGTTGAGGCCATCCAGCCTCTCCTGCAGTGCAGCCAGGATCTGTGGATTCTGCATCATCTGCACAGTCAGCTGACGAGCTAAGAACACAAACGCGTACATACAGTTATTATGTATGCACTATGAAGACAGTTAAATCAACTCAGGAGCACAAGAGGGTACTTTCGCTGATTTTTTGATGGGAACTGGAATGGGAGGTTTGATTAAATTAATGCTCAAATTCATTTTGGAGACAGGAACCACCAGCTGCACAAGAACACAAGTTTTATTTGTTCTCGTCAGTATTATAGCGTCATCCTTTCTGCAATATCTGCCATCCTGAGGTATATCGCACATCTCAGCACTGTGTGTGTTTACCAGAGTGTGTAAGTGAGGTGGAGCAGAGTACAAGAGCAGCTTCCTTTCAGAGCATCCATCTCTCAAAACACATTTAACACATTTGTTTCCTGCATATTGTGCATGTTGTGTGATTGCAAATAAATAACAGTAAACACTGACTGGCCTTGTTAATAGTGACCTGCACACTGTCAGTGGTGCATCGACACAAGAGGAGGAGGACAGCAATAAAGCATGCTCCTCCTTTGTGCAAACAGACAGGTGACAGATGGTACGATCCGAGTGGCCGCCACATTGCTTGCACCTATCAAAGCTCAGTCAGATCGCTGTTGGCAGGTGAGAAGATTAAAGAGATTGGAAGTCACTTTTCTCTGTTGGCACATCCTGGGCACTTTGCTTGTAATGTGTTACCAGCTAGAATAGATCAGCTGTCCAAGTCTCTGCATCCTGTCAAATAAATACACCTATGCTTGTCTGAACTCACACAACACAAGCTGTTGGCTGGATGCTTTGATACTTAATGCTTTTTTTTTGGGTGGATACATCAGTGGAGTGTCAGCTACCACCGGGGCCATTTGATTTATTCAAGTGATAATAAAGAGCTCCCACTTTTTACACTTTTACTTAACCAATGGCACACAAGAATACAGGAGAATTTTTATGAAAACAGCACTGTGCCCTCTCCTCTGTCTGCCGTTTCACCTCTGTCACAGCAACAGTAGTTTGACTGACGTTTTCCCCCACTAGATTCGCCCTACTCTGCCTCTGATTGGCTAGTATTCCTTGCCTTCTTCAAAGAATGGCAAGTGGGGAAAAAAACAAACAACGCTGCTGGAGCAGCCTCGGGAGACCGATGGCAGGCCCATTAGCTTAGAAAGGTGGTAATGCTACGGCGGCCGCCAGCTACTGTATGTAATAGACCGACTACACATAACTATTTCATACAGCCCTACTTCAAAAATCCCGAATTATCCCTTTAAGCTGCTCTACACAAGCCAATGTCATTTTTACTTCCTGTTTTCTGCCTCACATCCATTTTCTTACATTAATTCCTGCACATGCACAGCATCAATGCTCATTAGCACTTGGTTTTATTGCTGTTACTGGTGTGTTTCAGGTCTGGTCAATGCAGAAATAGATAATAGCAACAGAGAGCAAAACACTTCCAAGGTTAAAGGTTAGATACCAGTAAACCCCCAGCTTACCATTTAACCAATGCATTTGCATGTACATTTGTATCTATGCATCCTTAAAAAATTAGGAGCAACACTGAAAAAACATCGTTTCACCTTTTGCTTTTAAGCAATTCACTTCCATGTATCTTCTGAGCTGAGATTTGTGGGTCCCTCTAAGGTGGTTACTGATGTTGTTACACAGCAGCCTTGATGTGTGAATGTGTTATATGTGAGCTTTCTTAACAAGAGTTTGCGCTGCGTGTTGCCAAGTTGTGTATTACTCATGCATTTATAATCTCCCGTCAGCTTCCAGACCTCATGTAAAGCTTTCCTGGGAGTGTGGTCGCTGTGACGGATCTGTCGCAGGCAGCCGGAATGAGTTTTCTTTAACAAGCTGCCTTTTAAAACACCGTCCAAACTTGTTATAAATAAAAGAGGCCAAACTGTCATCTATATCTGTCTACAATGAGGCGGGAGTAGGCTAATATATGAGGAACCGTCTGAATCATTTATTGAGCATCAAAGGATGCATAAACAGCATCTGAGATCCCAAAATAAAACAGATTACTGCCTCCCGGCTCAATTCAGAATTATGTCATGCAAATAACTCTCCTCGGTGTCAGTGCCAGGCAGAGACACACAAAGTTCAGACTCTTCTGCAACTGGAGTGACATTTTCACACAGCTGATTGATTCAAAATTTGGTTTTCATCATCTTAACTCCGCATATTAAAAGTTATATTTTAAGACATACCATTTTTACATTCACTTACACCATCAAAAATCTGTATTGCAACATTTTTACTAACAGGCCTACCTTTGCTGTTTTCATCTTCTCCCGTCTCCTCCTCTTCCACTTCCTCCACGTCCTCCATATCTGCCGGGTCCATCTCAGCCTGGTCTTTGCTGCTCGGGGAGACACGGAGGGAGGGGAGGGAGACAGAAGGGAAGGTCAGCCAAAAACACAGACACTTCAGACTGTTTGAGTGCACAGAACTAACACCGGCCACCAACTACTTCTGGCATGTTTCGGGTGAGGCTGCCAGCTACTCTGGCCACCCTGCCAGCTGCTTTGACGGGTAAACCGAAATGAACTCTTTTCTGATTCCAAAAACATAATTGCTCAGTGACACTGAAGAATTAAGCCAGGAAACTTGTTTAGTTTGAAATAATCCACAAACAAGAACTTAGAGTTGGGGTTTTTTTGAGTTCCTGTGAAAACTTGGATGATTCACACACATCTCCACCCAGAAGCACAGAAGATCTCTCTCTTAGCACAGTTTTAAGGTGGACACCTGAGATTATTTTCACCAAGTCAGTATCTGACCAAATGTCTCTTCTGCTCCTGAGTTATGGCGTTGAAAAAAAGTGTTTTTACAGAAAAATATGTCAAAATAAGATTGACCACTGACCTCTTGGATATAAAATGTCAGCACTTTATCGTTGTATTCTATTAGACATTTGTGGGAAATTTGTAGAAATTACAAGTTCTGGCCAAAAAAAGTTTTGTAAGGTCACAGTGACCTCTGACCACCTAAGTCCAATCACTTCATTCCTGATTCCAAGTGGACGGCTGTACCAAATTTGAGGAAACTCCCTCAAAGCGTTTTTTGAGAGAACACATTAAAAAGGACTGGACTGACCTTGGCCTTCAAAATCTAATCAGTTCATCATTGAGTTCAGGTGAACGCTTGTGCAAAATCTGAAGAAGGGGATGATCACATCCTGGGACACATCAATGATTAGCAGCAAAATTGACTGTGACAGTGCACCTAGTGGAAATAGCATGTATTTTCAACATATGCCAAATATGGTAAAAATGGCATCATCAGGTGGAAAATAGTCAAATTAAAAATTCCATGGCAAAAGCCCAGAATGACAGAAATAATATTATGCATTTTTTTATGCTTTGATGGCTGTGGGATCAAAAATTGCAGTTTTAATGAGTTTCAGTGGTGCATTTTTTTGCATTTAACAGTATGAATGTATTACATAGTGAATTTTAGACTTACTACATGAGCATGTAATATAGCCATAATTATAGAATAAAAAGAAGAATGAAAAAGTGCATGAAATGCACCAAACACTTCCTAAGGGTTTAGGGCACAATTGTTTATAACTGAGAAGGAGCTCAGCCATATTTCCTGCCCGGGCAGTGTACCATTCAGCTGTTTAAACCAGCAGTAATCAAAACTGAGGTTGCTTCTTTTTTACACGATGCTGCTCCAAGCTCTGAAACATGACACCTAGCTTTAAGATGCAGTGCAGGAGAGCTCAATACAACACAGCTTCACCAGCATGGCCTCTCCTCCTCCTGTCAGTCTGCAGCACAAAATGAAAATCAATGGCCAGCAGGGGAGTGTTTGTGTGTTTGTGTGTTTGTGTGTGTGTGTGTGTGTGTGTGTGTGTGTGTGTGTGTGTGTGTGTGTGTGTGTGTGTGTGTGTGTGTGTAAGACTGCATCCAATCCTGTGTTGTGTGACAACCACTGGAGCGTCACTCCTGATGGAACGTATTAACATCCATCACTCAAATGTTGCAAGGTGTCTTTTACGTGTGCGTTTAGTGTGTATAACTGTCACGATGCAATCGGAGCTGGGGCGTGGCATTCCAAACAGCCCTGGCTTTGGTAAACAAGCGTTTCCATTAGGGCTCATCCAGGGAGCGCCTGCTGCACTGGCCCTTACGGCTTTAATCATGTTGTAGATCTGCCCTTGCCCAAATCAGTAATACCACAGCAGGTGTTTTCCCTCTAACTGTCAGCTTCAGGCGCCACGAGCATTCGGACAGGGAAGGTGGTGGAGAGGCCAAGTGTCTGACACAGAGGAGCACTGGTGGATTGTGTACTTACTTGTCGATGTCTGCCATCTTTGCCGAGTCTCAAGTGATGCTGAGGAGAGAGAAGAGAGAGTAATTAGTTTAGAAATACTGCGGGACACAAACTAATTAATTTTGACTAACATTTCACTGTCACCACATCTGGGTCAGACAGCATTTGCAAATCACTCCTGATGCTAATTTTAAGATGCTAAAAGTACTACAGGGGTGATGTTAAAGTTAGCAACACAATGATTGACAGTTAAAAAGGCCACAGAAGTTTTTTTGTATGAGTAGTTGAGAGCAACAACACTCAGCTGAGCCATTACATCAGCAAGCATTTCTCTGTCGCGCCTCTGTTTATGACCCTTTTTTCCCTCAGATTTGTGGTTAATTTTAGAGCCGTCCTGAGCTGATCCTAACAATTGGAATCAGGGTTGACTTTAAAATCTTAATTGATCAGTATTGGCTAACATAAAGCCCAACAGAATCCAAACTTCCTGTGTGTGAGTGTGTGTCCATTTGTATCATTCCAGCATCAATCTGTGTCACCTCTCTAAATTCAGAGATTTGTGCAACTGTTAAACACTTTCCTTGAATAAATACATGCTGCTTCTACACCTGTATGAATGTTGCACTACCACTGTGAAGTTCTGGTGTACACATCAAGCACAGGTTAGGTACTATTCTTTAATGAAAATAATGTTTTCATGCATTGTGAACATACATAACTTTGAACATTTGAAGCTACTAAAACAGCCTAGGACTAGGACTAGGACTAGACTTCGTTCACCAAATGATTCCCAAAGAGACTTCAGTGCGATATGTGGTAATTAGGAGTGTAACAGTTCTAAAGCCAAATGAATAAAGGAACTAAACTGTGCCTCAAAAATCAATGTCTGAACCAAGATTTGGAGAATAATAACACCCCTAGCAGAGATCCACCATCTCTCTGCAACAGAGCGTATAGAAATACAAAGAAAAAGAGCACTAGAAGTCATCCCACTCTTGCAAAATACTGCTTTGTGAGCTCTACCCCCATCCAAGAAGAAACGCATAAAAAATGCATATCAATAGGAACCTATGCCGCAGTCAACAACACTAAACTGACAGCCTGCATCCAATAAAAGATCAAAGCAAAGCTCGACACTTTGTTTGCTAGCAGCTCTTGCTATATTTTCACATGAGCAACACAGAAACATTCTTCTAAATGTATATATGCTGCGCCTAAAAGACGCCTATAAAGTCTGTCACTACAAAAGAGTAAAAACGAAGTTTCTCCAGGACGCAGGCTGACTCAGTTCCCATGCAGAGGTCTCCCTTGGATTTTGGGGCTTATTAATAGTGTACCAAAACATTCTTCCATATTAGAAATAAGTGGTACTGTTTAAAATGATGCTTTGCTGTCATTGTACCACTCTACAAGAAAAGCCCTCCGAGACCAGTAATAACACAATGAGTAACAAAACTTAAAACAAGCTTCCCGGTTTCAGTGGACAATGACCATTTTTATTAATCCTTTGTTTGGATAAGTTGGGTCACTTGCTTCAGAAAGAAGCCTCTTCTTGGTACAGACAGGATCAACACCAACTGTGACCATCCCACACCTCACTTCTCCCAGAGCCTTCTTCCCTTTACAGAGATGGATTACCATGGCGTCCTTTTTAAAGGGACGGACAGGGGAGACCTGCACAGGCGATCGGTGCACATAAGATAGCGAGGCGATAGATCATGACCTGGAAGTGACAACAACAGTGTCAAAACACAATCGCTAGGGTGGTTGTAACTCAGAACCAGGGTCTTGTGTTGCTGGCTTGTGGATGACTGAGAAATGATTTTCAGATGCAATATGAGTGTATGAACAGAAGAGATCAAAAGTTACTGAAGAAATGTGTTAGATTGGGCAGCTTCCATCCCTGAAACATCATGTCATTACTAGTCAACGTCAAAACGTCAACACCCAGATGTATGATAACAGATGTTTGATAATGTTCGAAATGAACTTTCTGATTGACCAGCCAAGGGGACGGGCAGATGGGAAAAAAAATATAAGCATACTTCCTACCAGCCAGATAACGATAGCATGCAGCAAATCGGCGGCTAGTAAGTAAACTACTACAAGCGATTACTGTTACTCAATTTCAAACATGCATATTTTTACTGGCCAATGTGTCTGCAAATTGGGTTTAACATTAATATTTAATTATTTTGAGGTACATGGGGACAAAAATATTATGGTGTTTTTGCTGATAACAACTTGATTTGATTTTTTTTAATAGAATGTTTAGATCTTCCTATGTAGAGATAAATGGGATATCGTTATGATTTAAGCATCTAATAACTGAAATATTCTTCCATTTTAAACTACCTTTGTGGCCATTTGTGGATAGATACAAGAGATTTTTTTTTTTAAATTATTATTATTATTACGTAACTGTTTTGGTACAAAGATTGTTTGGTGGACAGCCCTCCGAGATTTTCTCGCCAAACAGAAAATCTACTCACATTTGGTGTTTGGTGGATGTTAATTTGCGACCCTGTGTGATATGTTATGAACAGGCCTCTGTATAGTACGTACTGTAGCAATATAAATTATTTTGACTGCTCCTGTGTCACCTGTCTCTCGCATCCTATGGAGAAATGGAAATGACACCAGCACATCACAAGACTGTCAGTCTCTCCAAACTGGCCCAGCAACAGTACATTGACTAAGATAACACAATACTCTGTACACAAAAGGAAGCCGGGTAGCGGAACGCTTATACGATTGGTACTCACTGGACCAAATCACAATGCAAATCTCAGTGTCACGCGAAAGTGAACCTGTAACCTGGTTCACTTGTCATTAAGCCTATAGGATTTTTTCCACTGGATTTTAGATTATTGCAAAAAAAATAAGCTCTTGATGACGTTCTGTAGTCTAATTTAGCCACTCGTTGGCCTTTTTTAACACATCTAAAGGCTTCAAAACTCATGAGTGGAGTATTTACTGACATGTATTATGCTGCAAAACAAAATGTCAAAGTCTCTTTCACTTGTGTTAAAATGCTAACTTATTTCTGGGCTGTAGGACTCATACATAGGAAAGTCAAACCACTAAATATACATATTAACCATTACCAATTTGTAAAAACAACATCCTGCCAATTCCTATTTCCATGTGCATTTAATACGTAATATTTTTAAATGTAACCCATTTCGTAGAATTATTCAAACCAATATGATCTTTTTACAGCCTCTTAATCTCAGTTTAATTTTGACTTGCAACTTTCCTGGCAATTCATGGCCAGGTACAAGTGACGAATATATTTTTGAAAAACCATCTCATTTCTACCATTATCACCCAACCCAGAATAACACATTAACCTAAAATATACATCAACATATATCTGACACCACCTGAGCTCATGCTCAGTCAAATATCACCATCAGCATATGTGACTTTCAGTTCAATAAGGTACAGACAATGCCAAAGGTTCTTAATCCTCCACCACCTTCCATCCACCTGTCATCCCAGAAGTAAAAAAACTCTTAATACATATTAGATAGCAACACTGTAACAGCAGCACAACTCTGAGTCCCAAAGTCCAGAACATCTGGACTCACACATGATCAGAAAACCAGCCATTGAGATTTCATAGAGGGCCAATTATTCAAACCAAGAGGTGGCCTTTAAGATTTTTTTTAAAAATAAGCAGGAAGGATATTCTTTCAGCAGCATATCATCACCATCTCTCTATATATTAGCTGGCCTACATTCAGCTAAAACAGCAAGATTATTCAACTCCAGAGCTGATGTGACAGTTCGCCGAGCTCTGAACAAAGTCACGTGGCAGATCAAATTGTTTCTTCTTCCATAAGGGAATGACTGATGGAGAGAGCTGTCTGTGTGTTGACTGATTTGTGGCTTTAATCATGTCCCACTTCTCAACCCAAAGCTGCATTCTGTCATGTTTTTTACACATTAAAGCTTTCAGATTCTTGTCAAAAATGGTCCAAATGAACAAAGACACATGAAATATAGATGCACATATGCTTCATATCACAGTACAATATCTAAAGTAAGGTGACACCCTCCAGCCTGCCATCTTGTATCCTCTATTATGCCAAATTATTAATGGGGAAAGTACTGTAGAAAGCTTTTAGCAGCAGCAAACATTTTTCAAATATACTGTCGCTGCGCAAAATGTGATGTCAAGGTGTTTCGAGTTGGGGTCAATACTTGCTTCTTAATGGATCAAAATTATTGCAGGTAAACATATGGGCAAACTGCTCAGCTGGGAGACAAGTCCAGCATTTTTAATCAATTTGAATAATGTCTGGAAGGAGTTTTGTGTGTGTTAATGTCATGTGTGCCACTTTGGAAGTTCTGGGGAAACCTGTTCATGTTTAAATATGTCTATGCAACATTCTGGCATCTTAACCCCTTGAAAACTGAGCAAATTGTCTTCATTTCTTGCAAAAACGTGGGAAGAAGGCACTGAACAATGAAAGAACAAATGACCCAAAAAATACAGATATTACCAAAAAAAAGTAGAAAAAAATGAAAAGAAAGAAATTATAATTATATTGTAAATATATTTTTAGCAGCCTAGCTGTTTTGGTTTTTTTTTACCTTTTCCCCTATATATTTTTCCTTAATTTTTTTTTTTAATAATTGTCTAAATCTGTGGAACATCTCTTGCCAAATTACTCATTACCTTTTTCCTGTGTTTTATGAAACAAATCACACTACTTCGTTTAGGTTTCAATGGTTTAAATACTTGTAAAAGGCATCTGAAAGCAGCACAAGAAAAGTGATGTTGCTCCAGGTTTCAAAGGGTTAATAATCACATCTCATGAGGATAATGTTCACATCTGACCTGTCCAAGTGATGACTCATGATTTGAGACATATCCAATACATTTGGCAGACATTACAGATTTAACAAGTCACGTTCAGCTTGGAATGCAACTGCCAAGCATACGCAAATAGGGATTTTAATCATCTAATCCCGATCACAAAAAGACAGACAATTCACGTTTTCTCAGATCTTTGTATTAACCCTTTGAAACCTGAGCAGATTGACTGGATTTCTTTCAAAAACACAGGAAGAGGAGGACAAGCAACCCTGAAAATAAGGTTGAAGTAAAAAAATAAATAAATAAAAACAAGAAAAATGACTTAAAGAAAGAGCTAAAAATCCCTGTTTCTTTAACATAATTTTAAATACATAATTAAGGGAATCATAAATATAGTTTTCTGGACATTTTTCCTTCTTTTCTTTTTGATCATATCTAATAATCCCCCCTGCTAATTTTCAGATCATTTTCTTGTCACCCTTTACCATTTTTTTGCAGTTTGCAAGAGATTTTTCCTGTTTTGACAAAAATCAAACCAGTTTTCTCAGCTTTCAGACGTTTTAATGCCTGCCTGAGGAGACAAATCTATCACAAATCACTTCTTAAAACTAATTTTAGAACTATAACTATATTTATGTAATGTCATATTTTAATTTATCTTTTAATGTATTCTTTTTTCTGTCTTGATCTTGTGTAATTCTATTACTATATATCCCGCATTTACTGCTTACATTCGTTTAATTTCTCATTATCATCCATTTTTCTTCTATTACTTTTGCCTGATTGTGTTCTTTCTTTCTTTAAATTTTGTCTAGCCTTACTTTAGCATTTTTGTTTGGCTCTAGTAGTTATAATGCCTCTGCAAGAATACACTCTCACTTTTGCTTAGCTAAAGCGCTCTGTAAACTGTTTTTAAAAGGTGCTGTATAAGTTAAGATATTGTTGTTATTACTATTTAATACTTGTGAAAGGCGTCTGAATGCAGCACCAGAAATCTGATGTCCATGCAGGTGTTATAGGGTTAACCATCTGTGGTCCAGCACACTGACCAAACAGACCTTTTACTTTCTGGTACTAGCCCTTTCCTCATAATCCTGCCCAGCGACCACGTGTTGCATGCTCAAGCCATCAATGACAAAAAGCTCTGGGTGGGTGCCTGCACACTCCGAAGCCAAATTTTAAAAACTTAATTTGGACCCAGCAGAGCCAGCCAACCTGTTGAAACGTTTACCGTCCGACGTCAAACAACAAATGTCAACTTGGTTCCCTCACAAACGAGCCGAGCCCGAGGCTAGTAAACAGGCTAACTTTAGCCGGCCTGCCCGGTCTGTCACTGCACTGGCTGGCTACTTAAGCTAGCTTATGTGCTGCTAGCTTGATGCGCACTAACGTTACTTGGGGCTGAGCAAGTGGGAGGAACAGCTTCGGTATCATAGCCGGAGAATATGGACTAGCTAGTAAGTGGTGCCAACGCTCCGGTACCGTGTTATAACCGGCTTTCGTTATGTAATAACACCGGCTGTCTAGTTAAACCCACCGCCTCGCGCGGAGCCTCTAAAGTCCAGACTCCCATCCACAGTTCCCCACCCTGGGTATCATCCTCCAAAAAATAAGGTCAACTCCAAAAATACAAGAAACAAGACACGTGTCAACAAATGTCGAAAAACGCCGACAATTACAGCAACTACGCGACGTTTTGTCGTTTATGTAAATGTTATGGTTGTCGTATTAACCAAGGGAAACGGACATACATGATAACCGTTGTTTTATTATTTTTTTAAGCGCGTGTAACACATCATGGTGGAGCCAGTCTCAATGGCTGCTGCCGCTGTCTGACTAGCATTAGCAAAGCGGAGCCGTCTTCTTCTGCCGTTGTGAATTAAAGCAGTAGACTAGGAAATGTAACTTCCGAGACGAAGCACGAGCGTAGGGCGTTGGCGCCGGAGCCATTTCCAAGTCCTGTCCCTTCTTACCTTCGCTGTCTGGCCGGAGGCTGCACTGGGTGAAGCGGCGCTGCGCAGTGAAGAGGTCCCGGGGAAGAAAGAGACTCCGCTCCGATGGCGGTAAAAGGGAGAGAGATCCCGCCGCCTGCGCTCATATACATCCGACGTCATCACGTAAACCGGCAGTCGCCGAGGCAACGCTGGTGATGGGAGGGGCGGAAGCGAGGGTGCTCCTATGGCAGGGGTACTCAACGTGCTTTGATTGGGGGCCACTTGTGCAAGATGAAAGGAGGCCAGGGGCCAGTCGCAGCAACCCCATTCATATTTTCAAGAATTTAGGACATTTCTAGGATTTAAGGGTGTCTCTAGGATTTTGAGATAGGATTTCACAGCATTTGTAGGATATAAGAATGTTTCAGGGATTTTAGGACATTTCTAGGACTTTTTTTCTAAGATTTTAGGATGTTTCTCGGATTTTAGGAGGTTTTTAGGATTTTAGGATGTTTCTAGGATTTTAAGATGTTTCTCAGACTTTATGACGTTTCTCGGATTTTAGGACAGTTTTAAGATTTTAGTACATTCCTAGGATTTTGGACTTTATTTTTATTGTGAATTAGAAAATGGTTGGGGCCACTCAGCACCCTATCCCGGGCCAGATTTGGCCCGCAGGCCGTAAATTGAGTGTCACTGCCTATGCTGGGGGGAGAAGGGGATGAAGGATTATTATCACCACCACCATCATCATCTTCTCATCATTGAATAATCCCCTTCATCATTTCATTCGTTCTTGTCATTATAATCACCATCACCCCTACTACCTCATTATTAATTTCATAACCAGTTCATTCTTAATCATCATCATCATCTTGTGTAGCATCATGATCATCTCATTGCAATGTTTCAACAGCAGCTCCATCATCCTTCAGCAGTGACACTGTCTTCATCAGTAACTAATACAAAGCTCATCATCATCATCTTCCTCACTGTTACCTTCATTGTTATCATCCTTCACTTTCATCAGCATCATTCCATTAATGTCACAGTCATCACTATTTTAATTTTCCTCAGCCATCAGCATCATAAAGTGGTTCATGCAATAAACTCCTCCATCAATTTAACCACTTAAACCCTCATGTTCCCAGTTTTCAAGTCAAATCCATTTAATTTAGGGACTATTCTTAATTTATCAGAGCAGAGGGGTGGCTACGAGGGTGACTTGAATTATTTGTTTGACCCTCTAAGGAGCTACACATATTTTCCTTCTGATTCACTGAGTGACTTGGGAAAAATGCATGACCCTCCCTCCACCATAAATTAGTTATTAGATTTTAAAAAGTAACCCTTTGATGACTGGAAGTGAAAAGTTGAAAACAAAACCCAGAGATGAATGTTTTTTCAGTCTTGTCATGCATGCTGATTAGTTAGCACAAATGGCTATTTTTGGCAAAATTTAAGCGAGACGTATAGAATAAATTTGATGATTCTGATGAAATATCACCATTGTAAGTTGAGATTTGGTTATGTTTTTTTCTGACAGAAGCATTCATTCCACATAATGTGTCCAGGGACCCTCAGAAATTTGAAAATCCACTGTTTTCTGTGTTTACAGTTTCTGGTTATGATAAATATTGTAATTTATGTAATATATTTTAAAATCTTGCCCTACAGTCAATTTTCTTAACAAATCAGCATAAAAATAAACAAAAAATACAACATCTCCTAAGCCAAAATAAAAAACACCTCCCCAGTACATAGAAAACAACATACCTTTTTAAACTGCTCCCTCCTCCGTCATAAATAACAAACAGTCCCTTATAAGCCCAATATTACAATTACTGGGTATCAGCCTCCAAAAACTCAAAACTCCAAAAATACAAGATACATGACACGTGTCAACAAATGTCAAAAAACACATACAATTACAGTAATTCTGCAATGTTTTGTCATTTTTTATCAACGCTATGATTGTCACAAAGATCATTTTTGGAGCTGCACAACTGCATCAAATTATTGTGCATCATGTTATTATTTTATTAGATTTATTCAGTCAGATATGTATGATAAGTAACATTAGTGGACCTGCCAAAGAGTCCATTGGATTCAAAATGTAAAAAGACATCCCAGGTTTGTTTTGTTTTGTTTTTGCATTCAGTATTATTGCAGTATTTTCCAGGATAAGTGCCAGTATGAGAGAAGCTACTCTCATAGTGACGACAGATATGGAATTGGTACCTGCCTCAGTGCTGAGCCGCCTGTTGGCCTACCTGGGGATTAACCTGGGCGTGATTACACTGACAGCTCACTCTCATCTTTTATTTGTCGCCTTTTATTTTGCTCATCAGCCAAATCATATCAGAACTTCATTTTACTTTTTTAATTACAAGGATCACAAGCAGCCTGATTATTGGACTGATTGTTGGTTTATTAATGGTGGGAGAGAGTCCCATAATTTTAAGCATGGTGGATGTCTTCATTTTTATAATAACGTGCCTTCATTCTGGCGTTGCTGCCAATAATGAAACACAAAGAGGCTGTTAAATAAGAGCAGCAATCCAGACTCATATTTCCCCAGTGTGCACCCATAAACATCTTAATTTCTGAGTCATTCCTTGTATTTGTTGAGAATTGCATTCTCCATGAAAATGGCTCGTATTTTCAGGGATGTCACAGCTGTCATTTGATGTTACCAAAGCTCAAACTGCATTTTTCCTCACCTGTCAAAACCAACAAACCCGAAGGATTAAATTTTCTGTTAATAAACTGCTCTAAACATGAGTGCTTTACTGTAGGGGTCCCTCTAATCAAGAATGGTCACTTGGGTCCAGTGTCCGACTAAATGAAAGACATTTCAACAGAATTCTGGGAGACTGCATGTCAGTGGCAGATCTTCCTATATGTCACATAGGCAGCCGGACAGGACTGCCAAAATTGCAACCCAGTCCTCACTAATGGAGAGCATTAAAGTAAGAAAAGTTTAAATTGGAAAAGCCATCCAGAATGCATTACAAAAAAGAAAAAAGATGATAGAATTGGCAAATTTGCACGTTTGTTTTTTGTGTGGTATTTACAACCCCAGTCCCAAAAAAAGATGGGACTCTTAAAGATAAAAAACAACAACTAGCTAATTTACTCAAAAGTCCATGGTACAGACCCACAGTCCAAAATGCTTCTGAGGCACTTTCATTATGGTTAAAAAATCCATTGTTAAGTCATGGATAGATCAATGCAAATAAAGTTTTCATCAAGACCATCCAGATTGTTTCAGGCGCAAAGTTTGAAAGCCAGCATCTGTGATGGTTTGGGTGTGTGTAAGGGTTATTATCATAGGTAACTTGCACATATTTGGCGCATACAGGTTTTGGAGCATCATATGCCGCCATCCGCATTCTGCACTTGTCACAACAGCATTTACAATTGTTTGTTAAATAAGTTTTTATTTGTGTTGATATCTAATTGGCTCTAGATCTTGTTTGTAATTAATTCAATAACAATCGGACATCATAATAATAATATGTTTTGAGGTATTTTTTGTAGGTGGGTGTGGGGTAACCTAGAGGGTCAGATGTGCTAGGTGAGGCACTGCCTGAATTGTTATTAAATGTAGAAACTTCTAACCTACATTACAGATCAAATTCTCTGTGATGAGGCATCTCAAAACACCATATGGACTCATACAGAATCTCTTGCTCGTGACCCTGTGTAAAGCCAGGCAAAGACTGTGTGGATTTCAGCGTGATTCATCCATCAGGCAGCACCAGCCCGAGTGTTACTAACACCAGGCGTGCTGCTTCGCGTCAAGAGATATCTGGCACAAGCCCAAAGGTCAGATCTGTCATCCAATGCTTTCCCACAAGAGGAAGCCTTCCCACGTGTGCCTTCCATGTCAGAAACTCATAAGTGAATATTTCCCTGAGTCATGCCGGCCAGTAGCACAGGAATAGACAGTGGGGCCAGATGACTGGAGGTGTTCGGGGATGGGTTTCTAGCCATGAAATCTTTCACATCACAGTTACACCTGAGAGCTGCGTGTATAAACACAGAGTGATACTAGTGGTTGGTGAGCAGCTATTTTCTACATAAAATTCATTTAATGTTTACTCGTACTGAACACTAATACTGTGACACTGATTTAAACAGTTCATTTGGGAATTTGCAGGAGACCGTTAAATTAAAATAACATTGTAAGATTTACTCTGATGAAAGCTCATTTTATCACTAACAAAACAACTAGTTGTATTTCTTTTATTGCTGCCAGCTCTTAAAAACTGTTGATTTTTAGATTTCAGCTTTCCCAGGAGATACAAACAGGTGAAGAACAGCAATGAACGCAAATATGAAAGAAAGAATGCTGCAGGAAAACTTAGCCCTCATTTTCAATGTTACCAGAAAACAGGGTGTCATTTAAACAAATTATTTCACATGAGCAAGTATCTTTTTTTTTTTTTTTGGTTTTTGCCCAACCACAGTAATGGCAGTGGTGGTGGCAGCAGGAATCAGGCCGGTTTATTTGGCCTGATTCTGGGGTGTCATTCTGCTTGATCTCAGCCAAGTTGGGCAAGAAGACATGGCCCAACTTATTTCTTCTGGTATGCCAGGCTTAGGCCAATGCTGGGCCAGGTTCTCTTTTTTGATCATGGCCCAGTGATGGAAGTGTTGGCAATCACAATGGGGCCAGTTTAATTGGGCCTCTTGGGCCCCATCCAAGAGGTTCATTCATCCCAAGTCTCAGCCAGATCAGGCAACCTGACAGAACCCAACTTATTTCTTCCAATGTGCTGAGTTTGGATCGATGTTGGGCCAGAATCATGCCATTTTATTTGTCCAATGCAGGGCCAGGTCCCTTTGACCACCCTGGTGAGTACCTCCATCTCTCTAGTTATACACTTGGCATTGAGCACATATCATAAAACCCATACCATACCTTGGAACTTACATATTCACAACCTAAAAAGTCTTATTCAGATTTTAGCAAGCATAGTCATCCCAGACAACTATTTCCTTTAAACTTAATGATCCCTTGTCACTGACATCAAGTTATAACTAAAATATTACCATACCCTTGATTAACTCCTGCATCAATCACTGTCATAAATGAATCCCAAAGGAGATTTGCACCTTATGCTCTACAAAAAAACCCAAAATGGCCAACTAAAAGGCAGAAGATAATGTAAATGGAAGGATACTTCATGAGAAAAATAGTTACTGAATGCAGTAGCCTCTGAGTATTTTTTGTCACACCAGCACTAAATTTATGAAAGCAAGATGTGAGTGAGTTCGTTTTTTTGAGGAGTTCGACTTCACATTTTGGACTTAAACGGTTCAAATAACAAGGAAGCTCCTTCTCTAAACGAAATTCTCACCACTGAGTGTGCAGTTATGGAGGCAGCCTGTGCAGTCAGCAGGATATCTGATGAGCTTCAAAGTGAACTGGATCCTGTGAGCAACAGTATTTAAATTACACTTAACCAAACAGAAGACGGGGCAGTTTTAGGAGATATAACATCAACAGACACTGCTTAGAGCCCTGCTGTATGGAAATGAGAACTATGTTTGTGCTTAAAACGCAGTCGACACCAGCCTCAAAATGTCAGCGTGGGTTTGTGTCTGGAGATATAACACTTCTACCAACTTCTGCACTGCTGCTGTAGAGAACTGTTCCTCTATTTGAACTGCATATCATGAAACAGACAAATATAGAAAAAGGATTCAGAATTCTAAGATGATATGTACAAGATCGGGAAATTAGTTGTAATTTGGAGGTTTGTAATAACTGCCACCTTTGCCATTGTGCATTAAGGGATTTTAGTGCCATATCAAGACTATTTTTTGGATCCCAGCTTTATTGGCATTGACATAAAAACCACTGGTACTTTTGAGCATTAGCAGTGGTGTCAATGTTTGAGTATGCCATGTGAATTGTTGCTCTCAGGTCCTTGGTGAGGTGATCTCTATGCTATCATGGTCCTATGTCTCTTGATATAAACTAACAGTTAAAAATTGGTAAGAACTAGATGCAGTTCAAATTGCAAAAGAACAAATGTATATGGGTGTTTGAAATGCAATTTGAATGGTAAAAATCCATATGACCACTATAAAGATATCAATAATTAAAGTCAAGAAAACTGTCTTGCCCACAAATTTGAGATTGAAGATTCCAAGGAACAGTTGGCTATTGTACATCAAAATTCTGACTTGTGGCAACGCAGGGTGAAAAGTCGGGGGATCCCCGAAGTCATATAAATTCATCATTAGGGTAACCATGAATGTCTGAACCAAAATTCATGGCACATATTTTTTTAGATATTTCTCAGCCAACTGAGATTGCAATTCCTTAAAGCTGCGCTACTAGCATAACAAAACAATTCAATAAAAGTAATGTCCAGACTTTCTGTGCAAGACCATTAGAACATCTACAAAACAGAACAAAGCAGCTCCTGATGGATCTACAGACTGATACATCAACCCAGAGGCCATGGCAGCGTTTTAGCTTTAAAGCGACTGTGTGGGCCTGTATGTGTGCCAGCAGCCATGCTGGGAAGCAAAGCAGTGAGTTAGCTGACAAAAGAGCGACTCAGGCGTATTAAGAGAGCAGTTGTTTTGAAGTAATTGGGAAATAAATTTGAATTTGCAAAGTGGCTTTGCAAACACACCCTTGCTCATATTAATTAGACAGGCCTCTAAATGTTATCTGAAATGTCACAGCCGTCCCCGAGCATAGTATTTCACTTGGAGGCGTCTCATTCTGGGATCCACTATCAAATTGTTCATGGCGATTCACAAGAGCTATCAAGTTTTAAGTGTATAAATAGTTCCGCTTTGTTTGCACACAGTGACAGTGACCTGACTGTAAGAGGAGGGGAAACGCATACCAGATACTTACTGCAAATGCATTCAAGTTGAAAATTAAAGTTTCACCATCCCTCTGCATTATTAACAGGCGAAGGACACTCTGCGACTGAGGGGAGACACGCCTGCAAGCTTTTGCAGCCAATTAAGCAACAAATAAAGAATAACGTGTTGACAGCGGGCAAAAATTGTGACGCGCCAGTAAGCAGGATATAATTACATCCAGCAGGAATGAAGAGTTTCAGCATGAAATTTTTAATGTTTTTGCTCATTTCATTTGATCACAAAGAGAGTTTTTAGAGAGTCAGCCTGTGACGTGCACCCTGACTCCTCTGTAACCTTTGCCTCTGCGGTTGAATCATCAGCTCCTTAATTCAGTGGCGAGCTGTGACCCGGAACAGAGAGGTCAGGTTTTGTAATCGCATGAGATCTCCTCAGTGAATGGAGGGCATCTGACGTGGCAGCCCCACACTTTGCGCATGTGCTCCTTATGTTTTCACAGCTTCCCCCGTCCCTTTGGTGTGGGGCACAAACTTCACAGTAATTTATAATGCATTCTCACCATTAAGTTCATTAATTTCATACGAGCTCCAGCTACATTAGGCAGCCTTAAAAGCTTTTCATGTGGCTCCATTCTGCGACTGCACAGGTTACGCATACTGACAGTCGTTTTAAAAGCGCTACAAGATTCTCTGTGTTCACCTTTGTGTCGAACTTAGCACAAACTCACCATGCAAGTTTCATGGACTTCAGGTCTGAACTTGTGTTACAGAAAACGCCTTAAAAACATGCAAACAGTGGACATATGACAGGGACTGGTGTGATTAATATGGTATAATGCTCCTGATGCAAAAGTAACAAGAGTCAAACTTTTAAAGGATTGCTGAACTTTAAAAAAGCTGCATTATTCATTCACATCACCATGTTACAGTAGTGTAGAAGAGCGCTCTGAGCTCCTCTGACTCATCATCACAGAACACATGCTTTAGTTACCAAATGAGCCGAGAGAGGTAAAAACTCTGACATGCACTTATTTCTATGAAGGTTGATTGTCCTCCATTAGGAAACACTACAAGGGCCATTACCAGTCTGAATTCAGCACTGGGCCACCATGAGCCTCCGAAACAAGGTTCAAAGTTCAAAGTTTTACTGTCATTATACAATCCAGGATTTGGCGATGAAATGCAAAGCTCATAGTTTAGCTTCTCCAGGTGTGCCAAAGTGTTCTGGATACATCATTTGGTGTTTTGATGGTGGTAGTTCAGAACGCTGTCTCACTTTAGTTCTCATTATGAACTTGCCAAATAAAGCCGATTTGACAGGGCTTTTAGCGTAAGATCTCAATGCCAAAAGCCACCCTTTGCATGTGCATGAAATGCCACTGGATGGCGTCTGGTGAGAATACGGCCAGACAGAACTGGTTGCGTTGTTATTATAGGCCGGCAGATGGCCAGACAGCACCTGTCACACTCGTATGGTGGTTGCACAGGCGGCATCACATGAGCATTTGGCTGGACAGAACCTGTCACGTCCACAAGAAACATGCCAGGACAGCGTCAGGTTGATACGCTTCGGTAGCAATGTAATATAAGGCTGTGTTGACATCAAAGTAGCAGCATCTTGGAGTGCAAAGAGTGGACACAAGTCTGGTAACAAACCAGTTAATCTTTGAGAGAGAAAAAGGTGTGAAATACAAGAGGCCTTTCCTTTTGGTCCAGTGCTTCGTTGAGCTTCAGCTCTCCTTTTCAAAGCGCTATCCATTTAGAGGTGGTGAAATTTTAATGTTTTGTGATGTAAATGTTTTAACTTTTCATTTCATTTTCAGTTGGCTTTACTGACAGACAGCAGTGTTCACATGCGGAAACATGGCCTAGCACACCCACATACCTACACCTAGTAGGTAACTACCACTACCACTACCACTACTACTATCGCTGATTAATTTTTCCTTCTAATCTTCTCCCATCTCCCTCTGCCGGTGTTGTTTGACAGCCTCAACCTTTAATTTCTCTGTGAAATTTGCAAGCAAGCATCAAAATTGTATACGAATAAACACCCAGCAGCTGGAGACAGTCAGTGGGAATTGCTATAGCAACGACCCTGTAGATCAAGGCACAGAAAAGTAAAATATCCATTCATGAAAGTTGGAAGGCATCATTATCAGAGGCAGAATTCGCTGTTGTGTCAAAACTGCAGCCTAATAATCACACCTCAGACTAACCAACGTTCCCCAAAACTAACTGCGGAGCCTCCATTAGGAGGAGAAATGCCACGTACTTCTCAAGGGCACCTGGCAGAACGGCGCAGGAACGCATCCCGTGGCCATCAAACTGCAAATTGCCACACAGAGCCTCCCATCCGCACAGCGAGGCTCCCTAATGGGCTGTTTAATGAGACCATCAAATGCAAATGGGACCTTAGTTGTGACTCTTGAGCGCCCAGGCAAGGCATTCAGCTTCAGAGCGTGTGGGGGTGAATATTCCATCTCTGCAATTTTCCGTTCAAGTGTAGACATAACACTTGTCTTTAGAGTGATCGCTGTGGGAAGCACAGGGTGGTGTTATTGCACATTGATAAGTGCTGTGTCACACTTAACGTAATTGATGACTCACAGCCCAGCCGATCAATACCTAGAACGTAGCAAGTACTAAATAAACAGTAGTTTGCACGTGTGTATGCGTGTGTTGTTGTTGCTCATTTGTAATATTTAGCGGTGCCAATCCTTGTCACAATGATCCACCATCTGCTCACAGTCTGCTCACACATTCAGCCTTGTGATTTCCCTTACCTGGGAAAAAATATTCCTCCTCCATCTCTATGAGACAGATTTCATAGACAGCCCCTGAAAGCGTGTTTGTAAAACAAAGCTTGTCTTAATGACATTACACACTAAATAACCACAAGTCAAAATTAACATTTGAAAGCGTCTTTTTTAGATTATTTTTGGGGGCTTTTTTGGTCTTTAATGGACAGGACAGTTTAAGCGTATAAGGGGGAGAATGCCGCTACGGTGAGGATACAACCTCTGTATACCTCGTACCTTGTCTGAACGTCATCTAAAGTTCATATTTGGTCAAAAAGTTTTTGATCACTGTTTGAGCCCCATTTTGACATCATACTCCCCACTGGAATGGATCGGACACTGACGAGACTCACCAGGAAATGTTAACATGCTGATGTTTAGGTGGGATAATGTTTAACATGTTCATCATCTAAATTACGTGTGTAAGCCAGCAAACATTTGCTAACATCAGACACTGAGTAGGTTACAGATCAGCTGTATTTGGTCACAGATCAAAGTATTGGTCAGGTTGAAATTTGGACCTGATGGGGGAGCTAGATTAAATTGTAGGGGTTTACCAAAGTTATTACTATTCATCCTGTGGAGAACATGGATGTTTGTACCGAATTTCGTGGCAATCCATCAGTTGTTGTTGAGATATTTAGACCAAAATGGTGAATCGATGACCTTTACTATTTCTAAAGGCTAGCCGCTAGCATAACTAAAACTCAGCTTATAATAATAATAATAATAATAATAATAATAATAATAATAATAATAATAATAATAATAATAATAATAATAATAATAATAAGCTTTATTTGTGTAGCACCTTTCATGCATAAAATGCAGCTCAAAGTACTTTACATGCAAGATTTAAAACCTAGAAATTCATGGAAATGTCTATGTATATATATATATATATATATATATATATATATATATATATATATACATACAAATACAACATACATACACCCACATATTTACATATGCACAAATAAAATAAAATATTAATAAAATTTTAAAAAATCAAATCAAATCATTATACAACACATGTATATATAGCTCTGGCAGTGAGCTGCAGAACAGGTCCGACGTGAGAAACAAATAAAATAAATAATAATAATAATAATATATATACATAAAAGAGAAATTAAACAAGAGGAGTAAAATTAAAAAATCTGCTTCTTCAGCACTATGGATATGCATTGATCAAATTTAATGATAGTGGCTGGCAACATTATCAAACAGCTAACATTAATTCAGTCAGATCGTACTTATTACGACACAAATTTATGATGATTTTTGCGACACAAACGAAATCTTTTCTATCAAATAACTAAAACACACAGCCTTTAAGGGCCTTTAAGGGCCTTTAAGGTCAAAGGTAATAACTAAGGGTGACATGCTGTGCACTTCTGCACCAACAGAGGCTCAAAGTCTGAGGTCATAATTCTCAGTTTCAGTGGTTTCTCCTCTTCGGCTGTGCAGGATGAAAGTGATGACAGTGCTGTCATCAAGTGCAAAGATGTGACTCGACATCTTCTTAGAAGCTGTAAGGAGAGATGGCCAACTGAGGTGCCAAATTTAAATATTAATGGCAGCTACCCGCTTCTTTTAACCCTTTCCTGGATAACGGATGTTTTCCAGTTCTCTCCCCCCTCTCCTCCCTACCCTCACATCACTTGACCATTAATGGCCATCAGCAGCAGCTCATCTGATTCAAATGTTCAAATGTAAATCATGCAGTTTTCCACTTAAGATGCACAAAGTGACCTGATTAGACCTAATTTTGCAGTAGCAGTAGTAAAAGAGCCAATCAAGGCCAAATCCAGCTATGATGAATTTCTTAAAGGTAAAGATACAAATACAGACAAGAATAGAGGAAAATCTTTGCTATTTGAGTTCTTGCAGATGTTGAGTTAACCTCCCCTCAGGCTGGGGATACCAGGACACTACACTGTAATGGCAGCATCAAAGTGAAATTCGCTCCTCATTCGTGTTTATGTGGAGCGGGCAAGATACATTAGCTTGCGGAGGCACACTGACCCATGTCCATCACTATGCACAGAGTTCAATCTGATTAAACTTAAACACATGAAATCACGAGGCTCTCAGTTTTCCTATTTTGTAATTGAATGAAACAATACCAGTCTAAATAAAGCAGAGAAAAGGAATTCTGAATGTTAGCATGCTAGCTCCTGCAGTTTCCGACGCCACCCAAACTATTTCCTGTTTACCCCACCTTTGGCCACAATGTGCAAGCAAGGATGTATGTTTCATTTCAATATTGGAGGGGCGCAAATACAAAATGGTGGTTTTGAGGGTGATCCGCCAAATATCTTGAGCATTTCCATTGCATAATTGGTCAAATTTGTAAATCTTATCAGACCACAATCTTAATTGAGCCTAATGCTGCTACCAATGCTGGGATGTCAACAAAAGCACATGGTGGGATTACGTTACAAAAGCATGGATGGTAAGGTTTAGGCAAAAGGGGCTCTTGGTAAGGTGTAGAAAAAACCCCATTACATTCAAAGGGTAGCGAACACGTCCGGGGTTTGCTGTTTTGTGCTCAAGCAACGTTTCATGCAGATGCAAGAGGTACAGTACCACAGTGTTCTCAAATTATGCCACCCATCTGTGGCAGGTGCAGTCTGGCAGCTTTTGCAGACGCAAAAGGTGGCTTTTAGCATTGGGATCTTGCGGCAAAATCAATGCAAAAGTGGTGCCATATGACGACTTCGCAATGAGAACAAGCTGTGATGTCACATAAAAGTGTCCACACACAAGGTCTAAGTTAAGCATAATGAGGTATAAAATGCAGCAGTCCCAAAATGTAATGTCCTCATATGAGGACCAAGGGTCACAGGAGGTTAACTTTGTCAAAGTGAGAGTTCTTTGCTACTTTCATGTTTTTGTGGGGCATATGAGCATATTTCAGCCATAACCCACATCTTTAACATACAATCACTTATTTCCAGAATTTGTCCTTCAAGATAACATTTGTCCCTTTCCCCCTGCTGCTATGCCCTCCTACAAATGGCTCTGCTTACAAACCTGAGATGGGTGTAATCCACTGGGTTCCTGACAGACTGGATCCCAGCCCAAGGTCTCTGCTCTGTCTGCTACCACAGAGCATTATGGGAATTTCATTTTGATCTGCCAGATGGGATTTTTGTTACAAACGGCCATTGTAAATCTTGAGACAGTGACCTGCGGCAGTAGAGGAGCTCAATCACGGCACGTTTGATTTTCTGTCTCTGCTTCTTCTCGTCCTGGTGTGATGTACTGCTGGATTTGTACTCGTATTCTTTTCTTTTCTGAGAAGAGAGGAGTGTGGCACATCTCTAAGGGGACAAGAGGAGGTTAAGTTATGACGCTGCATCAGAATTGAGCATTGTCACGAAATGTCACGTCTGAAGCCTCGCACATGCGCACACATACACAGGGCGGCTGGGTTGTGAGGATAGGTCGTGACATCTGGGTATCCTGTGAGCACACACACAGTTAATGGAAGGAAAAATAGATCAAGCTTTGCAGGGGAGAGATAGAAAGAGGGTGAGGCAACTGGCAGCTGCCTGCCATCCCCAGCTTACACAAGAGGCTTGATAAATACTTAACTAGCCTGTAGCACATGGCATAAACCCTGTTGCATAACAAGCAGTGAATCAGGATCTGGGGGCTGACGGTGGGGTGCAGGTCAGAGGGGAGTAATGGTGGTGGTGGTGGTGGTGGGGGGGGTGATGTGGCATCCGATTTTCTGTGGCAGCATCCTGGCTGCTGAAAAGAAAAAATCAGAAAAGCAATGTTTAATTTCTGACAAAGGTTTTTAGAGTGTTTTTTAAATAGGCTATCACAGAAGAGCACCCCCTTGCCAAATGAAAGCTGCACGAAAATTGATTGGTTTGGATCCAAAATGATACTGTTGGTTTTTCTCATTTTCAAAGATGTGACATGTACTCATTGAAATGGGGCAGTGAAAATTGGTTTAAATTCAGTAAAAAAACAAAAAAGAATACTTTGTGGTACAGTGAGAAATGTGTAGAACAATATTGGAAGACATACCAAAAAAAAAAGCTAATAAAACTGATCCACAGCACAAGATTGCAGCTATCACACACTATCCCCCAACCCACCCAACCAACAATTTCTCTTTATTCCACAAGCTCTCAAAGTCTAATAAACAAAGAATATAAACACACGACATGTCAAGAAAATTAATAGTCTTACAGCTATTTTCCCTCATAAACAGAAAAATACAACCTTCAGAATTCAAGTTTCTCTCTTTCACCAAACTAACATAAGCTTAATTATCTTGTTATCTCATAGGAAAATACATTTCATTCAAACTCAATCGTAAATAAATACAACTCACCAAAACTGTCTTAGTTTTGTTTGTTGTTTAGATTGTTAGTCCCCTGTTCCAACAATCAACAACACTGGTTCAGTTGAAATAAACCCTTAATTCACCAAATTAGATGTGAAAATATGCAGTTTTTCTCTGTGGTCCCTCTGCTGTTGCTAGCTGACTGTTTGCAGTCCTGTAATGTTATCCCCACCTATCACAGTCGCCATGTTTCTGCGCCTGTTTCACCAGTAAACACTGACCTCAAGTGGCATGTGATGTGACCTACATACAATACATCCTCAACTCCCTATTTTTGACAGATCAATTTATGCTCTATGGAAGGCTAGTCAAATTACAAATTCCAATTGAACAAACTCTGACCACTAATAAAGACAGATTATAATTGAAAGCTCTGGGAAAAGCTACAGTAGTTATGTATCATGAAGCTGCATTAATCAATAGTTTTATTCTACTAATAGGTCACAAATGCTGACAAATGCTCTACATAGCATTTTAGTGTCTTTCAGTTGATTGTTTTGGTTTCACAGATTTTACTGTTTCCACTCCCACATCACCCCATCAATATTACAATAAACAGGCAGTTGTTTTCCATGAAAAAGCACCAATAAACCTGCTGCTCAGCTTGAGTGGTGAAGACAAAGTTAGCATTTATCTAATGATTTTCTCAGGAGCTGATGGAGACCAAAATAGACCCAAAATTACAGTGAATGTTAGACACACATTCACCAGGTGGCATCTCCAAATGAATGTCTGCAGGATGTGATTATAAGGAACTGTTTGCTAATGCTCATGCTTGCTATATTGACCCTATATCTTTTTACTTCAAGGGTAAAGACTCAACTTTAACCCTCAATTATTGTGTTTTGTCTTTAACTTTTTAGCACTCACTGCTTTGCTCTGCACACTGGCATCATGTATGACTTTCTCAGACTGCTAGTTCTATTCAGTTATATAAATATGAACATGTAAAATAGGTTTTGTAAAATTAGACGTGTCTTTTCACATTTCTTTTTTGTTCTATAAAAAAGAAAACCCAGGTGCAATGCATAACAAGGTATACAACTGAAACCTTAAAATATGGCACCTACAGGGATACTACAGAGAGTGTATTTCTTAAAATTGTTGGGTGACAAATTGAGAACACTTTCACTGATTAGGTCCTCTATTTTGTATTTTAAGATCATTTTAAGATCTAATTTTAGGTCCCAAAATGAATATAGCTGCAGTGTTTTGGGAGCAGATATTCAATAGGGCGCCATAGGGACTCTGCGACAGACAGACAGTTGCGTCTACATTAGTAAAGCTTCAGAGGATGAACACGCAGACTCCAGCTGACTTAATGAGAAGGAAAAACAAACTCATGTTGCATATCGAGAGACCACATACTGGGGACAGAGAGCGAAAGACTGTGTGAGAAGAAAAACAGAGAGGGTTCAGTCCTTCACTGTCATCACGACACAATTATGGCATTTCCATTATCATTAAAAGACTCTTCTCTCTCTCTCTCTCTCTGCAGGCAGGTTTGACAGTGCTTAAAAATAGCTCTACAGTGAAATGAAAAAGCCTCTCTTCCAGAGCTCTGGTCTGTGCCGTCAAGCTGCTCTGTAATCCTATTCACCACTGTCACTACAATGTGTCGCCACACTCGCTGGGCAGTGGAATAACAGGCCCGCTCGTCCCGTTAGCCAGCATCATATTTGTAAACCCTGCTCCGCTGACAGTAATCTGTGACACAAGTTGACGACGATGACTCTGAAAATATTCTAAAGTTACTGTTTAAAATGTCAAGAAATGATTGGAATATGTGTGTTAGCATGTGAAAGTTATATATTTACCCCTAGAGTTAGGAATAGAACTAGAATGGCCGCCTTGCCTTGTCTGTGAAAACATGCCTCACACACATCTTCCCCCCAGTAGCACAGAGGATATCTACTATCCGCACAGTACTGTTTCTGAGGTATGGCGTTGAATAATGTCCCAAAAAGTGTTTTTGCATAATATTATGATGTCACAATAAAGCTGACCTTTGATCCTTTGAATATAAAATGTCATAACAAACAACAAATTCTAATTAGTTTATTCTTGAGTCCAGGTGTACGTTTGTGCCAAATTTGAGAAAACTTCTTGGCCTTCTTATTCTAATCAGTTCATAAGTGAGTCCAAGTGGATGTTTGTGCCAAATTTGAAGAAATTTGCTCAGGGCAATCTTGAAATATTGTGTTAATGAGAATGGGATAGATAGATAGACAAACGCATGGACAGATATTGCAAAAACATAATGCCTCCAGCCACAAGTATCACTTTAGAGGCAAAAATACTCCAAGACTCCATACAGCTGTTCAGCATTCACTTTCAAAGACACATCCAGGGGGAGGGGGGAAAAATCTGAGTTGGGGTACTTCCAGCAGCAGTGTGAACACTGCCTACAGGACATCGAGAACAGAACATGATGAAAACGTAACACTTAAGATCACTGACATGACAGGGGAAATGAAAAAAAAATTAATTTCATGTGATGCAAAAAAAAAAATGTACCAGTACTGTGGAGATATAAACCAAGTGCTGAGCCACAAATATTCAGAGAGGATTAAAAATGCTCTGGAGGTTCAGCTGCCAGACGACTGTCACTCCCTAAAGCTCTCACGCAGCAGTGTAAATAAAGAACACTGATGCGTGAGAAAAACAAAGCCAAGAATAATGTCTTGACGGCACAAAGCGAGGCGGCGTGCTGCACAGACTGCTTTTAAGACAGAAGTGCTGAACAAAAATATTTCAGCTCTAGATCTGCCTCCAACTTTCTCCAAAAGCAGAGTTCAAGTGAAGCCTCCTTGAAGCCGGAAGTCATTTTTTTGAATTTACCTCCATGCATTATTCATGGCCTGGCTGCTGCCGTTGGCCTGCTCCTGTGCCATGGCCTATTTACAGAGCCACTCGTGAATCCATTAGCTGTGAACGGTGCAGTGCCAAGGCTCATCTATATAAGCAGCTTCACAGGCACATGAATCCATTCATAACCTCTTAGACAATAACAACAGCATCTGGGCTTTTTTAACCTGGCTGTGGCTAATTCATGGACCGTGTCATCATCCTGCACTTAAAAAATAGGAGCAAAAATTAAAGCAAAACAAACATCACACTACAGACAATATTTTATCGACTTTGCTTAGTGCCATGTCAAATGCTGTTATCTCGAGATTGCAAGTTAGTTGCTTTATTAAAGAAGGTTTAAAGTTGTTTTTTTTTTTTAACATGCAACCTGCTAAATATGTTGTCTATGGTCTTTTCCCATTGCCAGTGGAACAGAGCTGTGTACACAACTCTGCTGCATATGAGTATGCCTTTCTGTGTGTGGGTTTTTTTTGGTGTGTCACGTTAGACATCACGGAGGGTAAAACAGGTTAGTAAACAGCAGAAAGCAACATGGAGGCCTGTGAAAACTTAACGCTGGGAACTTCTTTTATATTTACATCTTACTTATTCAGTCTCTCTTTTAAACTTGGTGGAGACTAATTTTGAAGGATGTTTGATTGCTGCTTGGGCGGAGACAGATGGTATTTTGTGGTAGTATGTCATTTGTCCTGCTAGTAAGGGGGCTGAAACACATTCACCCAGGTGTTGTGTTTCCATAAATGCCTATGAGTCTGAATGCAGATTATAACCTTTCCCATTACATTAAAAAGCTAGATGTTTGCGGATGTTAGCAGGTTTTTTGTGCAGAAGAAAAGGCGCTTAAGAAGTCCAGTATGATCAAACAACCTTTTTGTAATTATCTGGCTTCAGATTATCTCAAGATAACAAAATAACCAATAACGAAATAATTGTGATCTTGTGATCTTAAATGGCTATAAAAAAAAGATAATTGCAAGCATGGCTGTTCTTGGCTTCTGTACACAAAAATTAGCAATATTTTGACTGCCAAATGTCAGCCCATTAGCTTTGCTGTTGTGAGCATTAGCATTTAGCTAAAAGCACTGCTGTGCCTAACGCTGCATTCATGCTATGCAAAGAACTCAAAAACCTTGTTATTCCAATTTGGGAGTGTTAACTCATTATTACAGGATGGTAACCTACAATCACTAGCCTAGTCACATCACTTAAATATCCTGAAAGAGCTACTTTTGTGGTATTGTGTATTATGTTGTGATTCTTTACCAAACAAACTGGGTATAGCTTAGCTTAAATTACTTGAACTGATTCTATTAGTGTTAATTTTGGATTGTAACTGTCTGTGATGGAGGACTTTCAGTTATTTTACTAGCAGTTTGTTGACACTTGTTCTTTTCACCAAGTGGGAAATACTATCACCATCCTGACTGAAAAAACTGACATGACAGTAATTACAGTAATCACGGAGCAGCTAGTGTAGCTGTGGACTCTTATTTATGTTCAAACTGTAAATCAAGCTCTCAGCCCTTTCACAGGACATCTACTTTGAAGTGAATTGAACTGCAACACTGCAACATTGAATGTCGGTGTGTGAGCAGGGAGAGCGGGCTGGGCCTCTGAGGAGACGAGGGACAACTGGCTTCTAATCCTCAGGTTCAATGAAAAGCGCCGCATCGGCTGGTTTGGGCAGAGCGAGGTCATTGTCCACGGCCATTTGCAGGCACGCGGCCGACTGGCTGTGGCCCTCAGAGCGCTCTCACGCCACAGCCAGAGTCTCTGCTGAATGCTGCAAACCTGGCTGGTTTATCAGTAAAACTGAATAAAGTACACTACAAATAATAATGTTGCATAACACAGGCAGTGATGCAGATCTCAGGCCTGTGTCAAAGTGGGAAAAATGAGTCAGTGTTTCCTCACAGATGGCACAGTTGCCCACCAAGGCCTTTACTTGTATTGAAAATACTTATCATTCGAGTAATAACACCTAAAAGGACATCCATCATTGTTATTATTGCTATGAGTAGAAGTTATATAAAGATATTATTATTTTAGGCGTGCACACATCACCCACTACCTTAAAAATAGTCCCTGCTACTCAAAACAATGTCATTTTTGTAGCCCTTCCTTCTGACGCCTCTGCTATCTGTTTTTGTACTCTCAAAATGCATGATACTGTATTTAGTAAATCAGCAGAGCCAACATCCAGTGGGGACACATGGGTAGTTTTGGTGTCTATGCTCTCTAACTGGGACCTTTCCTTTAATCACTTCTTTCTTGTGACACCAATTTCCTGTGTTTTATGCAACCTGTAGTCTCATATTTCCTGGCCGTTTCCATCATCCGCTGTCAGAAACAGGCAAAATTCAACCAAAACAATCTTTCTTTAATCATGACTTTGGTACTGCAGTATCTAAGCATCTGGAGCTTTGATAATGATAAAGCTTCTCCCATCCAAAACCTCTCAGCAGTGTCCTCTCATAACCTCTCCTCATGCATGGACTTCCTCCACTCACACTGAGTCATCCTGCGCCTGATTGTTAGCTTACAGCGCTCCGCTGACAATGATGGAGATTTCTACGTCTTACATCACATATGTTTATCAGCCGGTAACATAAAAGACATTTTAGTCCTCATCCAATTTATTTTTATTTGTTAATATCAGAGACTCCCTGTCTCAGCAGCACTATTTAACTGCTGCATTTGTTGTGGACCATTATCTGTGGGCATTTTGGAGGTTATCCAAAGTCCCTTATTGCATTCATTATTTAAATGTGGAAATACACTACACAAACCTGCTGTATTGGGTAAGACCTGGGTAAGACATCAACACAATTCTAATCTAGTTTGTTAGCCAAAAGGCAGAGGCAGAGCCAGAGGACTAGTCAGGGGTGACAAAGAATGAAATCTGAGCGGCCACCCCTAGTGCCCCCTACTAGAGTCCGAAGATGGTATGCAGTTGGCTTGTTAGTATAGATTACTGAGGGGCCTACTGATGGCCCCTGGACCAGATCCTCTTTATAAAGTTACTGTTGACATGCAAAATGACCACAATGAGGTGCAAAACAACCACTAAGAGATGCAAAATGATGACAAGGAGATGCAAAACAGCCACAAGGAGATACAAAATGACCACAAAGAGATGCAAAACAACCTCAGTGACATACAAAACAACCAAAAAGAAGTGACCACAAAGAAATATAAATCTACTACGAAGAGATACAAAAAAACCCACAGAGATGCAAAACAATCGCAAAGAGATGCGCAAATAACCGCTTACAGATACAAAATGAGCATAATAGATGCAAAATGACCACAAAGAGGTGCAAAATGCCTACAAAGAGATGCAAAACATGCGGAAATACAAAATAATTTTAAAAAATGTGCAAAACAACCACAAGAAGACATAGTACCACAACAAAGAATTGTAAAAAAACACCAAGAGATGCAAAATGATCACAAGGAGATGCAAAATGATCACAAAGAGATGCAAAACAATCACAAAGAGGTGCAACACGACCTCAGGAGATGCAAAATGATCACAAGGAGATGGAAAACAATCACAAAGAAAATGACCACCAAAAAGGTACAAAATCACTACAAAGAAATGTAAAACAACCACAAAGAGGCACAGAACGACAACAAATGCAAAATGCCCACGCATAAATACAAAATGAGCGTAATAGATGCAAAATGATCACAAGGAGGTGCAAAATGCCCATAAATAAATGCTAAACTATTTTTAAAAAATGTGTGAAACAATCACAACAAAGAGTTGCAAAAAAACACCAAGAGATGCAAAAGCACCACAAAGTAGTTACAAATACATGCTATTTATTGATTTTTAATTTACCTTGGAAGACCTAAACTTCTTGATTTGGCATTCACTGATCAAACTGAATAAACTATGTAACTATTCATCATTTACAGTTAATTATTGCCATGAAGCTTTAAATGTGAGTCTTAACTGTGCTGTGTTTTTAAAGAAGGTGTGCTCCCCACCCCCTCCCCATTTTTGAAGACAGCAAGCCTGCACCTGAAAAAACTTTACATCATTGTGTTGTCTGCTGCTAGAAATAGAGAAGTGACACTTCAGTGGATGTGAAAATGGTTTCATCTGTTTGAGAGTTCAGAGTCATTAACGTCATTGTCGTTCAGATTTTTTTTCACGCGTTCATTTAATGGCTGTTTTTAGAAGGTCTTTATCTCTCACCTGCGCAGCTCATATGTCTCGTCTTCTCTTAGCTTTCAAGTGTTTTCATCATCTGTGCAAAAGATATCACCTGATGGTGAGTCAGATAGCAAAAATTGGTTTCTTTCAACTCACTTCTAACAGTTATACAAACTGTAATCACAGGAAAGTTAACTGAACACTTTGCTCTTTAGCAGCAGCAACGTGCCTCAGATTTCAGCTGGAAGCCTTCAACTCCACAACCACACATGTACTTCATACTGTCTGGCTGCTGATGGACACCTGAACATTAGTTACTGGTAAAGCTGTTCTTAACTGTCTGCCATTCTGCATTTTCCCTGTCTCTTGATGACATTTAGTCCACTTCAACCTCTGCAGCTTTCCACCAGTCATAAATGTAAAATAGTGATGATTCAGATCCTGACAGCGGCAGTGGTTTGTTGTTGTAAAGCACAGACAACAGAGTGGAATCAAACCTCCATACAGAGCTGAGAGTCGCACCATTTTCTGCTTTCACAGGTTGTCAACACGGTGAGAAAAACAGAGGTGGATTTGATAAGTCTGTCAGTGACGGAGGAAGCTGGGGAATAACACTTTGTGCAGATAGACAGAAAATATGTTAGTGTAAATATATGATGTCTTTCATTCTAAAATAAACCAAAACAAAACTGCCACCCAAACAAAAAAACACAGAAACAGAATCTATAGGTTCACCAGTGGTAGAGGAAGTACTCTTATCTTTATCTTAAAGGTGTAGTCTGCAAATGTAATCTGATTGACACTTTTTTTGTCAAATTCAGCCAGTATCTCCCAATAGTCCACTACCTGTCTGCTCTGTGTGTGTGCACTGAAAAACAAACAAACAAACATAACAATTGTATTAATATGAAGCCCTGGCTCTGTAAATGGGACCTAAACAAAGTGGCTCTGCCACAAAACACTATGTAAGATACTCTCATTCTTCCATGTCCTTACCTGCGAGGAATGGAGCTACACAATTACAGTAATGAAACATAAATAACATTTGCAGGACAGAGCTTGACTTCATTTCATGAGGAAAAATGGCAACTCTGCCGCAACTTGTTAAGTTTTTAAAATAACATAGTTCATGTAAAGTTGGAAACACAAGCAATATGCAGAAACATCTCCCTCTACTAGGGGCCTAAATTCCAGGGATGCCATGTATTTAACACTTAATGCACAAGAGCCACTGCCTCCAACCGAGCAGCATAGATCCATGCACATGACGTCATTGTTTTGCAATGTGCAACTGTCAGAAAAACATGCTGGATAAAAGAAATTAATACGCATGGAGGTATATGATTCAACCGAAACTGGTTCTTGATTTCAGTCTGTAGTGAATATCCTATCTTAATAATATTAGCACCTAGCTGCAACACATGCATGCTTTTATTCTAGCCCATTTCTAAGCCATGTTCAGACATAGAGATTATATAACAGTTTGTCTCCATGCACAAAGTTGATCAGGATTCCATAAGGGAATCGACAAAAAATCAGACCAATATACAGAATCCTTAACAGCTCCGGTATCAATAAAATATCATCAGTTATGATCCTTGGTGTGAAAGACTATCTGATGAGGAGGTGACACCAGTGTATAGTAAATGGTATTTGCATAAAGCACTCTGAATGGTTACTAGAAAAGTTCCATATAATGCAGTTCATTTAATCCATAATAATACATTATAATTTAGCGATTAGTGTTGTGTTTGTTATTATTAATCTAAATCTGCAAATCTAAAATAAATTTGGTGGATTAAAAAATATTATACAATATTAGCCTCCAAAATACAATATTAGCCTCTGATTCTGAGGTGCTAGTAACTCAAAATTAGTCCAATACTTGAATACCCCCACCGAGGGTTCTGAGGGGACACCTGGGGTATGGGTTCACTATTTGTTTTCCCTTTTCCTTTTTTGAGGCCAAACAAAACTGTAAACTTCCAATGTATGACAAACAAACATCATATTCCTGTATACATAGTGATAGAGTTAGCATCCAAAGTGTCCCAAATGCCAGTCCCTGAGACAGAGGTTTTTGTCTGGGTCAGGACAGAGCGTAACCAGACCGAGCAGAGACCAACAGAGGCGTCTGATAAGGCTCTGAGGAGTCAGCAGATTGTCGGCCACACAGACAGGCAGGCTGGCAACCAGAGAAGGCAGTGCTTCAAAATCTCTGAGTCATCGCCTGGCTTCCTTTGATTGCTGCCCCCCTTCCCCAACACCAACACCGCTGCTTCCCTTCCACCTCCTCCCACTCTGTTGTTTCAGCCATCAGTCTCAGTGACGGCACATGCAAATAGAGCTGTTAGGAGTCAGGCAGCAGTCGTACACAGAGGCTAATAGGAGAAACCTTCAGCCACCAAGAGCACGGGAGGGGAACAGTGACGACTCGCACAATTCGGGGAGTTCATTAGTGGGAAGAGAGCGGGCAGAAGCAAAGAGGTTTGAAAAGACAAACTGGGGATTTTATGGTAGCCGTTATGTAGCTGTCTTTTTATCTGTGGTCATGCCACAGGACAGTTTAGGGTCTGCTTCTCCTGTGGCAGAGAAACTGTAAAACTAGATTTGCCGCCACAGGGTTGTATGCCTCCACGCACCAGTCAAGCTGCACTTCCAGTTTACATCCATGTCTTTGAAAACATACATATTGCACAACAGCAAGTAAGATCTATAGAATCAGCACAGTTGCAAGGTGGGCGCCAAAGGTCCTTGAGTTATGGGCAAAAATATGTTTAATGAGGTCACAATGACCTTGCCATTTTACCACCATTTTCCAATCAGTTTATTCTTGAGTCCAAGTGGATGTTTGCACCAAATTTGAGGAAACTCCCTCAAGGCCATCCCCAGATATTGCATTCATGAAAACTAATGCACTGTCACAGTGACCTTGACCTTTGACCACCACACTCCAATCAGCTCATCCTTGATTCCAAGTGATTTTTTGTGTCAAATTTGAAGAAATTCCCTCAAGGTGTTTTAGAGATATCACAAATACAAGGTCACCATGACCTTGACCTTTGACCACCAAAATCCAAAGTCTACCTGGGTCTACTCACACATTTGTGCCAAAGTTGAAGAAATTTCCTCAAGGTGTTCTTGAGATATTGCAAGCCTGATGAGGTCACATTGACCCTTCACCTTTGACTTTTGACCACCAAAATCCAATCACCTCATCACTGAGTCCAAGTGATCATTTGTCCTAAATTTGAAAAACACCTGTTTTCTTGAGACATTGTGTACACAAGAATATGCTGGACGTATGGATGTACAGACGTACGGATGGACATATGGATGGACAGAAAACCCAAAATGTCTCCCGCCTCTGCCATTGCCAGTGTGGAAGCATAAAAACAAATCCTTGGAGCTGAATATGAATATAGAGAGTGATGACCTTTCTGTCATCGAGCCGTTTTTGGCAGATTATTTGCTGAATAATAAGTGATGATACAGGAAGTAAGATCTTTGAAGGTGAGACAAAAAGTTCTGATCATGATCACAAACAAACAAAAAAAAAAAGATGTCAACAGCTCAAAAGCAAAAGGAGTCAGCTTTCACCGGTGATGTCAAAGTGATTCCTCTATATATAGCAGCCCGAGACTGCCAGCCAGAAGAAAGACAATAAAGTAAGAGAGACAAACAGAGGGTGTTTACTTGGACTGATATTTTCTCCTTTAAACTGAGCTAAAGTCAGTGCATGTAAACATAATCACATTTAGCAGGAACATTCTGATTGTAAGAAACCTGATTTAACCCTATGAAACCTGCAGCAAATTTCTGCGATTTCTTTCAAAAACATGGGGAAAAAGGCAACAAGCAAGTTGGTAATTAATGCTCCACGAATTGCAAGAAATTTAAAAAAAGCTAGGGCCGCCATGTTGCACCACAATGTTTCTACAGTAGCCAAGAATGGACTGAACAATTGGCTACCTCCCAGCCTGAAAAATGAAGCCAATGCAGAAGTGCAAAAACAATGGCCACTTGAGGCTGGCTCCTGAAATGTATCAATCCCCATAGACCCCGATGTTGAAATGCCAAACTTTACAGTAGAAATAAACATGTTTACAGCCCGGTACAAAGACTGCTTTGAGTGACTGGTTGTCTGCGGATAATGTCTCACTCAGATCCAACCTTTACTCCTCCACAGCTCCATCCTCTTATTCAAATATGGTCACCTCTGGCTCCAAAACTCCAAGAGGTGTCAGCCAAAATGCCATCATGTGTGACATCACGTTAGCTATGTCAAATATATTTACGCAATCTATGGGACAAACCAAACACTGGCTCTAAAGACAGCCTTTCGTGTTTTCAAGCTGACGGCCACCAGGTTCTGTAACACTGGATGCAGCTCAAGCCCACACACTGAATCTTTAAGTCTTAATAATAAAAATCCTGTTTGAGAACATTTTTGTGTGCCCTACCGTGGTAACACTTTGTTCCATCTAGAGTGATGTTGGTAGATTTAAGGAGCTCTAATTGCTGTCTGGACTGGCAACTTACTGGAGCATCTTTCACAGAAAATGTTTGACGCCCACATGAAATCTGTACCCTGTTGATGTCAGCTGGCTCAAGGAAACAAGGATACGACAGGTGGGAGAGACAGAGCGGACCAAGAGACACTGAAAACTGATTTAGTTTGATCCATTGGATAACATTTTTTTCCACCAACCAGTACACAACAAAGATAGAGAGTGACAAAAGGTACAGCTCTCCTAACAGACTCTTAAGCAGAGTTTCAATGCATCTCCATAACTGTTCAGAGGTCAAAGTTTATCAAAGCAGACAAACAGTGTCCTGGCTGTGAGGACCCGGAGCACTTACTGTCCGAGGCCTCTGTTTAAAAAATGCTGCAGAGGTGAAACTGAATCTGAGCAAAGCGTGCTGTGTTGATGATCTTGCCCCGTTACGCCACCATCAGATCGGCTTTTGTTTTTATGGCAATGCAAAGCTGGATGAGGGAAACCTGAGACAGGGCCCGGCAGTCTATTAATGAAACAGAGAGGGACAATGTATGCAAAGAATTTGTCTTTGGTAATGTTTCTGGATCAGGAGGAGGAGACAGATGTAGTCCATAACCTACAGACCTGCAGTGTACTGACTGTAGAGTCTCAATCCACTGTTGCAATGTTACTGATTCTTAAATTTGGAGGGACTTTTAGTCAAGATAGCAGCTATATGAAATGTCATGTCAGTCAGTGGTGGCCGCAGAAAGTTTTTATAGGGGTAGTCAAATGGGGCCATCTTGGGAAGGCCGATCAACATAAAAAGCCAGAACTAAATTCCAGGGACTCAAATAGGCAATTGTATTGATGTAGTTGGGTTTGTTTTTTTTAATGTTAATGTAATTAATTATCAGAGGTGCATACTAAATAGGACAGTTAACATTTTGAATCCTGTTTTCATTTGTTATGTATCTGTTTATGCATACATTAGACAATTTATTATTCTTCAAATGGGCTATAGTTGTCCTTTTCCTTAACCCTTTGAAATCTAAATGAATTGGTCAATGATTTCTTTTAAAAACATGGCAAGAGGGCGATCAGCAACTTAACAAGAAATAGCATAAATATATTTGGATTGCCCTAAAATTTCAAAATGAGAATCATGATCCCCTGACTTTTCATTTAACATCAGCAGCAGGTCCAAATTTATTTCATTTGTCCAGTGAAATATTTTGAATTTATTAAATGGATTTGCACAAACTTCAGTCTTGGAGAGCAGGTAGCAGGACTGGAACCAATTAGAAACTACAGCAGAGGCAGTTGGCCAAACTCAAAGACTTATTTCAAAAAGTCTGAAAACAAGGCAGGCACAGGAAAGCAGATAACAGAACTCCCAAACCAAAAAGCGATCACAAAATGACAGAGAACAAACGAACTGGGCAGGTTTATGAAGGGAGACACTGATTGGGGAAGTGAGAACAGCTGAGTAGACTGCAGGACTGGTGATGGACAGGTGAAACTAATCAGGGTGGGGCACACAATCAAAAGCTGGCAGGAAAACACCGGGCCAGGAAGTAAAGTGATCTGAGGTAAGAGGAGATATGAGTAACGAAATAAACCAGCAAACAGTAACCATGACTGAAGAATAGAATTAAAACAAATAATGACAACACAGAAATGTTGGCTGGGATTAGTGGTACTCCCAGCCACCATTTCTATGTGGGGCCCATGTAGGTAGTATAGGGGCTGAAAAATGGGCTCTATATGACCCCATGCTTATGCCCACATGGTTGGGTTTACCCAGACATTGTTTAACATGCTAACATGGAGGGGGCTGAGTTTATGAACTGTACTGCAGCCAGCCACTAGGGAGCGATGGACATATTTTGGCTGTTCTTCCTTCCTACTTTATACCTTATACAGCAAAATCCGCCACCATCCCCCGTCAACTAATTGTCTTCTTTGTTCAGTTTTCCAGCAAACTAGTATATAAATGAAATGCCAGGCTGTATGTTGCAATCAAATACTATTTGAGTAAGCAGCTGAGATGAATGTCAGAGCACAACAGCTCCCGTGTGTCCATCAGCAGCCGTGTGCCAAGTGCAAACGTCTGAGCGACACACAAGCTCGTCAGCTGTCGGCTCAAAATGTCACATTTAAAGGATAAACATCATCTGTGCTCATGAGCAGACGGTCCTTAGGCAACACATATGTTTCCGGTAACAGATACGCCTGTTACTATCTGCTGTCAACACTCCTTTCTTGTTATATTTTTCAGGCAAGAGAAAAAAATTGAAGTTTTTACAGGATTCTGGCCGCCTGCAAATGTAAAATATATATGCACCAGAAAAACTGGGAACAAGAGGGTAGCCCTGAGTAGCAGCTGTGTTTAAGGTGTGTATGAGAGCGAATGTTGTGCTCGGAGAAAGGGAGAGACAGAGAGGCAGGCAGCTGTACTTATAGGGGTTCCCCAAAGCAATTCCTCTTTCTAAAAATAGCTGCAGCTCTGCCAACCTGGACAGGAGGAGAAAACACATCAGCATCCAAAGCATGCACTCAAATGAAGAGAGACGGAGAGAAGAAGAGAAGCAAAGAGCTATCTCACTGCCAGCAGTGCAAGAAAATTCACTACCCATGAAAAACCAAAAAATGTCTCTGGAAAATGTTTGTGAACAGGCTCTTGAATTGGACTTTGCGGGCGTTGCCTAATTTAAACGTCACACTTTTCTTATCTCTGACCCAGATGTTAGGAAAGAGGACAGAAGCCAGGGATGAAGTGCAAAGAGCTGGTTACATGGACAGCCCTGCCCTGAGAGTCAGCTAGGTCGCTTGATAGTGTGTTCATGTCTGTCGTCGAGGGCAGCCAAAAAAAAAATCATAATAAAAAGACGACTAAATGCTCCACTAATCCGGCTGTGAATGAGAGCGGCTCGCTGCAGCAGTTCTTTTATGCTCTGTCGATTCCACAGGGGGATAAACGCAACGCTGAGCCAGCACCCAGTGCAACCCCACCAACCCCGCTGCACTGCAAGCACTGCGGATTACCTCATTTTATGTCTGTTAACTCATTTAAGCCTACCCGGCAACTAAAGCTGCCAAAGTGGGCAGAGGGCTTTCGGGTGATGTAACGCACCCTCTGTCGGCCACTTTTCATCTACAGCTTTCAAAAGCATGTTTTAAATTGTGCCTTTGGCTGAAAATGGATTGATATAATCAGTTATGAGCTTAAACCGAGTCTTTGAATAATACTGTTACGATATTGTACCAAAATTTAAGTTGTATAAGACACAGTAAATCTGTGTCTTCTTCCATTTTGTGGGTTGTAACCCGAAGTATTTCTTTGTATGACATTATACTTTTAAAAAAATGCTTGCTCTAACAACTTTCTCCATGTTGCTCACTTATTAACTTGTTAGCTAGCTAGCAAGTGGTTTGCTACCTGTCACAGCCTCGCTAACACATCTGCTTACACTGTTCTGACTTACCTTGAAGAACAGTTAGCTTTATTAATAGCTAGCATCTTAATCTTAACATTAAAGGAATGCTTGTGTCCCTCCATCTTGCCAGTGCCTAGATCTCCATGCTATTGCTAGAACTACACATTGTAATTCCTTGTCTTTGTATACCAACCGCCACAATGGACAAAAGTAGTGTAGAAGCGGATCAAGAGAGAGCCACATCTCTCTCTCTCTCTCTTAAACACAGATCAAACTCTAAAACTAGGCAGAGCTGATCAAATATGATCCAAGATTCTGTTACTGCATTGTCTATTTCTTAAATAAAATGTCCCCAGAAACATATTTTCAAGCACATTTTAGCTGTACTATGAGAATATGTGAACAGGAAGTGGGCACCATTCTGTTTCCTGTATGGTGGAAACAGAGGCTCCAAAAAGTTGAGATGATGAGAATTATAAAAATAGACAATGCTGATCAAATATGAATAAAGACTATGCAACTGTGTTGCCGATTTCCCACTTCAAATGTTTTCAGAAACGTATTTTAACTTACTATTTAACTGTAATACAAGATCATTTGATACCAGCCAGCCACCATATTGTTTTCAGACAGGCATCTCGCGTTATGTCACCTATCAACAGGAACATTTATTGTTCCAGTATGGCACACTGCATTCTGGTTACACCTTAATGCATTCTTTTTACACCATAAGCAAAAGTGAATGCAACAGTCCTTTTCCTTTATTTGTCTGATCACGGTGCACCAATTTCAAAAGTGTCCATGTCTTCTTAATGCATAGACTAAAAGGCCATTTTCCAGCAGTGAAACACTTCTTTAACTTTGTTGTAAATTAGCTTGCCACTATACTCCACCACACCCCCAAACACAGATGCTTCTTTAAAAGAGTTTCACCTTTCACCTTTTACCATTCACTGTTTCAGCTCTAGTGCAGTGTAGAACTTTCCCAGACTGCTATTAATGAACTTTTAAAGGGTTAGTTTGGATTCACCAATGTCACGCAACAACACAAACAAACTAATTGATTGATTGGATAATTTGTTCACCATGGCAGAAAGCAAGAAAAAAAGTTTTCTTAACATAACACATGTAAATAAAAATTCAAATGGTCATTCCTGGGTGGCATTTTCCTTCAAGGAACATAAATATATAATGAGCTCAAAGAAGGAACTTTACAGAACTTTACAGTGTCCCGCACTCCACATACATATAATGTCATTATTCCTCGTCCTTTTGTTGGAAGCTTGAGTGACAAATGAGTCACTTGCTTCACGTATGACAAAGTTATTTCACTAAGTTTGTTTCCATTGCACTTTGATTGATACACTAACTTTTCACACTTTTTTCCCCCATTTCCACTCAAGCAAATTGAAAGATAAAAACAGGTGCATGAAAACAAGCTTGATGGCATAATTACAGAAAATTATCTTGTTAAGTGTTCATAGAGCAAAGTATTATGGGTACATATAAACTCTTCCAAAGCTCTGTAGAACTGCCCACACAAAACCACATTTTATGACAACTCTATTATTTGTGTCTAACCTTCTCCATCACTGAGTAACCTTGTACTTTTTCCACACAATGTTTGGGGCTCTGAATGTAAAATGTCATTGAAAGCAGATTATTTTTATGACATGACCTTTTTTTTGTTCACTGTTGGGTTCCTCACAGCTCTAACAACTAATGCACTTCTAGCAACAACTACAGTATAGTTGCTGTAAATATTAATAAACCTCCTCTAATAAATAAATAAACACAGTGGATGAAAAAATGCAAAGCTCCGTCAAATGAAATACATGTCTGTATGTCCTGTGTGTACTGATTAGACAGAGTGTGTATATGGACCACCAGCATTTTGGACTGACCTCTTCCATACAGTGTAACACGGTGCTCGATGTCCATCGATGCAAAGCATTACTGTGGAGTCACGCCCGGCAACATCAGTCTGACGGCCCGTTGCCAGGGTGATGCCAGTGGGGTGGAGTCTGAGGAGAAGGATGACGACAACACAGTGAGGAAAGCAGCTTTCATACTGATAAACAAAACATGAGGTGTTTCCCTCTTGTCCACTATGTCTTTCTCTTTTTCTCTCCTACTTTCTCTCCTACATATTTTTATATTATTTTTTCTGTCCTTTTTCTATTTTATTTATCCTATCTTTTATCCTTCACCCCTTCCAAAATTCTTGTCCATTTCTTTCTTCCCTTCCTTGTTACCCCCTCTGCTTTATATCCTCAATCCTCCCCTCTCTGTGTCCTCCTCTTTTATCTCCTTTTCTCCTACATCATTTTACTTTCCTTTCTCTCTTATTGCTCCTTCCATCCTTCTTTTACGCACTTGCCTCTGTTGTTCCTTCTTTACCTTTCCTCACACTCTTCTTTCCTTCCTTCTTTCAAATTTCCTTAACAATTTGAAACCTTCTTTCCTCCCCTCCTTTCTTTTCTACTTCTCGCCTTTTTTCTATCCACCCCTCTCCCCCTTTCTTACCTCCTCTGCCCTCTTTTCAATCTTTCTTTCACTTTTCGTTTTACATCCACCCTCCTGTCTTTAATTGTTCTTTACCACCCCTCTTTCTTCCTTACACTTTCTTCTGCTCCTTCCTGGTTACCCCCAACCCTCTGTGTCCTCCTCTTTTTTCTCCTGCCTTCTCTCCTACATTTTTTCACATATCACTCCTTTTCTTCTTTGACTCACCTGCTCCTGTCATTTTCTCATTTTAACCTTTTCTCACTCTCTTCTTTTCTTCCTTAACTACCTTTCACCTTTTTCCTCCCTCCCTCTTCCATCGCTTCCCCCTTTCTTTTTGTTTCCTCCAACCCCTTTCTTTCGCCCCTTCTCCCTCCCTCCTTTCATGTTTCCTTTTGCATCCCCTCTTTCCTTCCTCCTAAATACCCTGCTCCTATATTTATTCTTCCTTGCCACCCCTGTCACCTTCACCGTTTCTGAAATTCTTGTCCACTTCCTTCTCCTCCCTTCCTTGTTACCCTCCCTGCTTTATATTCTCCATTCCCCCGCTCTCTCCCTCCTTGTGTCCTTCCTCATTTCCTCCTCCCTCGTTCCTCTCTAGCCTTGAAGGAAAGTCAGCCAGTCTTGGGGATGATGTATCCTAGCAACAGTGACATCCGGCCCATTCAGACTCAGGATAAACCAAATTTAATTTTTGGATGAAGAGGGGGAGAGATTGTGATTGGAGGAAATGGAAGGGAGAGGAGGGGATACTAGACATTTTTTTTTCGTACAAGTCTGCGCCTAATGTCAATCACAGAGCATTAATTTAAACATCAAACACTAAGAGCCCTGCATGGATTGGTTGGCAGTTTTAGACCTTGTCCATGTGTCCTTATTTAAACATTTTGCAAAGTTAGTAACAAAAACATATGAGGATGGCAGAGAGAGAGAAAGTGAAAGTTTCCTTGTCACTGATGCATCCTATTTTCTGGTCCCAACAATGTGTTGTGTTCAGATCTGCCCTTGAAAAGAAAACAGCTCTTTCTGGAGATGTTGGAAAAGAACATTCTCCACCACCTTGATGGATAGGATATTTATCCTCTGGTTGGCAAACGTACAGAAAAGCAATGTCGATATCTATTGACTGAAAGCAGTGTTAGTTCCTATCTCTTTCTACCTGCTGTCTGAAGAACATCACTAGACAACACATAATACTGCAGAAAAAGACCAGAATGGTTAAAGTCCATTATTGTCTCTCTGATTTCGTAGGGATCTGATGTGGATTTGATATCTTATATATCTCTATTTCTATATATCTATATCTATATCTCCCATTACAATTTTTGTGTGTGTGTGTGTGTGTGTGTGTGTGTGTGTGTGTGTTTTTCGAACATAATAGGGTTCTGAACATGTTAAGTGTTTTTAACGGTTTAAATCAAAGGGTACGTTTGTTTTAGAAAGGAAGAGACTTCTGTGGATAATTTGGCTCCAGGTAAACACCTGGTTCAAACACCTCCTCCACCCTTCCTCCATCTCTCTGCTCCTTCCTTCATCATCTTATTTGCTGCTGAATTCTTCTGTCCCTTTGCCTCCTCTGCTTCTTCTACCAATTGCTCCCTATTTTCTTCCTTGCCAATCACGTTCTTTCCCTCCTGCCTTCCCTTTCTCCCTCTCTCCTGTCAGGCTTTCCTCGCTTCCCTCCTTTCCTTTCTTTTCTCTCTCCCTCTCTCCATCGCAGCACTTTGTCGATGCAAAGCAGGGGAGCAAAGTATGGAAGGGACAGAGTGGGGATTGGTATCAGATGTTTTGTTGTTATCTGAGATGGACAGGAAGGACTGTTCTGCTCTATCAACCTTCGTCGACGTCCTTGGCTGAGGGAACGACAGTGGGGACGTCTTACCGATGGATCCAAACAACTGTCTGCATAGACGAGGGCTACTCAAGCTCACTTGGATATGACCTTCAAAAACCGGGGCAGTTTGGTGATTACAATTACACTGGTTTGGTGGTATTCCAGGGTTTCTTAAATTACAGATATGAGGAATTTATAAGTATTTTTCTTTGGCAATCTTTAAAGGTTCTGTTTTATGACTCTCTGAAGATTCTTGTTATTACTAGGCATGTTTCCATTACAGCTTTGCGCAAAACTTAAGTTATATTTTCAAAATGTCAATAAAAAATAATTGGGAGATGACTGTTTCCATTGAGTGATGTTCTGCGAATTCTCTGGTGATGACATTTCAAGCAGCATGGCGATAGGTGTTTATTTCTATTGCAGTCTCCGCACTAGCCATCATTAGTTCCAATCCAAGGCAACGTGGGTGTGTTATGTGAGCGATAATGGAAAAGCGAGCCCCTTTTATGTGGGAGCGGCCCCGTATGAGGGATTTCTAGGAGGTGATAGTCCACGATTTCACAGAGGAATTGTGGATTCAAAACTTACAGATCAGCTCAGCTTTTGAAGAGTTATGTGATGCAATAACACCTTGTCTAGCGCCTGCTGCATCACGAGGGAGCCTACTGACAAGCACATAGCCATAAAATCATGTGACCTATGAAAGCCAAAATAGTGTTTCCATTGTAGTTTGTGAAACATGGCTTTTTCAAATTACCTGAAATACCATGTGACCGTAAAAACTTCTTTGATTTTTCAAAATTGATGTGTTTCCATCAGGTGTATTATATTCACATTTTCAATTTGTGCAATTTGAGGGTTAATGAAAACCCGCCTATTGACTCTTTAACAAAGCAACCAACAACAGTTCCATACAGAGAGGCTAAATTTCAACCAGCTGGTTTACCTTAGCTCAGAATACATTTAACTTGTCGTTCGCCCTTTATTACTCTTGGCTAGTAATATTTGTTTGCTGTTTTACACCATTTATTGTTGGCCACATCAGTACTTTTTGCCACCATACACAAGTAAGTATCATGGATACTCTGATAACTTCTTGAGCTAGGGCAAAGGTTGCGTGTAAGACAACTTCAGGCAGAATTCATGGCAAATTAGGGTGACTTTTCTCTCATTTCTTGCCTGGAATTAAAATATGGGGAACTGAATTTGATTTTCTGTTTGAGACAATAATTAGCTTGCTAACACAGCCTTCTCCAATGTTCACAGCAGTCAAGTGGCAGGTAGGCAGGGCAGGGTGTCACAACAGCAACAGAATGTTTGCTGATCTGATTCGATCTTGCTGTGGCTGATTTTTGGGCAAATCGGCCTAATTTCTTTTCAGAAACATATAAATGCAGCAATGGGCAATTTAGGAATAAATTGCCCTAAAATTTGCGAGATATTAGTTAAAAGTACAAGTAGATTACCTGAAAATGAGCAAAAGCTAAAATAAAATAGAAAACGGAAAAGTAATAAAAACAACAACAAGAAACAAACAAGAAAATGATCTTTAAAAAAACTGCTTAAAATTATGAAAATTAAAAAAAAATATATATATTATAACTATAAATATATCTCTCTGGACATCTTTGCTTTTTTTTTTTTTTTTTTTCCAAATCTACTAATTTCTTGCAATTTGTGGGACATTTCTTGCCAAGGTGCTCTTTGCCTTTCCCATGTTTTTGAAAGAAATCAATAATTGGTTTGAAAGTATGAAATGCTTGTGAAAGGCGTCTGCAAGCAGCACAAGAAAAGTGATGTAGATCCAGGTTTCAGAAGGCTGATAGATATTGTAATCCTTTTTTTGAAATAACTGTGACTCCCTCATAGGCCTAATCTCTGACAAGTATGAAAATATTAAGCAACTAAACTGTAATATCATACCTTTATAAGTGTAATATCTTACCTTTAAATTTTTAATATCACAACTATGTAACAGGCCAAATTCCGTCTCTTGTAATTCTGTTTTATACATTTTTGCCCTTTACACTGACCCATATTGGATAAACAAAGTTGTACTGAATTAATGTTAAAAAAATATGCCCAGAATTCTTTTTTTTACCTTAATGCTGCTGCAGCACTGTCTCCTGCCTTGTGTTACTCCAACAGCTTGGGTTATGTGCCCTGCTCAAGGGAACTTGCTCAAGGGCTCCTCCATGAACATGAAGCTGCGACAGTCCTGCCTCAGCCCTCTGTGACCTCCGGGCTACCTAGAAAGTTTCAGATTATTAGAAACAATTGTGAACCTGACACAGGGGTCACAGCTGGATGGAGATGTGAGTGCTTCAGGAAATCACAGTGTCAGGTCTGATAATAGACTCTTTATCCCCCTCTAATGGTGGCTGAGCTGATCGACACCGAAAAAAATGTTTTTATCACTTAAACTGCCAATTTCAGATAACAAAGAAGCCAAATAATAATAGTTTATTTGCCAATATACACACATTTTCATACTCCTAATACATATATTTATACACTGTAAAAATAAACCATATGATTGAATTTTAAAAAAGAAATAGTGCCTGGGATGCCTCAAATTCTAAAGTTTAAGACAAGTTAAATCATTACAAAATTACCTAACCCTTTCTCATAAATTCCGTCAACTTAAAATTTTGGAGTTAAAAAAAAAAAGTTTATTTCAACAGTGTATTTTTTTCATCTCAGCAAAAGACAAATACTTCCAAATACTGGTATTCATTCCACACAGGTCTTTTGGTGTAGCCTTAACAATATGCCACCTTGCATTTCACAACATAAGTCTGTCTATGTGATGCTTTGATTGTGAAGAAAGAAGATCTCTGAAAATACAAAAGGAAACAATTCATAAAAGTTTGAGATGTCAGTTTTAAATTCCAAAATGGCATGAGAAATGAGTTGCACATCTGCACTTGAATCAAAGAGGGGAAAGACATACAGAGTTATTTTCCATTGATCTAGAGCATAATCGTTGGCAGACAGGGGTTAAATAAGGTTTAAATGGCTGAAAAAAAATGCACAAAATTTAAAGACAAATCTCCAGTTCCTTTAACTGGGAAAAGATAACAATAAGATGGCAATAAAGTCAACAACCCAAAACAAACGTAAATGTTTAAAACCCTAAACCAATTCTCTTTGAATATTTTCCCTCACACTTACATTTGTATTCTACTCCATGTGTCGATGTAGTTTCAATCTATTTTCACTTTTATGCATCTTATTGCCATTCATTTCTTTTCCACCATTTGATTTTTCTGATGTTATTTAGATTCTTTTCTCCAATCCAGCTGAGTCTGAATGAGCACTCAGAGTGACATCTTCCCGAACGCACCCACTTTGACATAACCTGCACTTTTTTGTCATTTGCATAATATTACCTTATTCATACTTTGGTCTAGATTGCATCTAGTTTCACCTCTTTGCAGTTAAAAAAAACAAACAGTTGAAATATGATATTAATGACCAGGAAAGTGTCTTTGAACAACAATATAATGTCACAGTGAAGTTGACTTTTGGTTAAAAAATGTTGGCACACTTGTGTGATTTTTTTGTGGTCATAATTAGCAGATGAGTTCTTGAGTTGTGACCAAAAACTTTTTTTATGAGGTTACAGTGACCTTGACCTTTCACCACCAAATTCTAAGAAGTTGATTCTTGAATTCAAGTTATTATTTGTGTCAAATTTGAGGAAACTTACTGCAAAGGACTTTTTGAAATATTGCATTCACATGAATTAGACAGATGCAAGGTTGCAATGACCTTGACCTTTGATCATCAAATTTTAATCAGTACATTGTTGAGTCCACATGGATGTTTGAGTCGAATTTGGAGAAATTCCCTCAAGGTGCTCTTAAGGTATGTTCAAAAGAATAAGACAGATGCAAAGTCACTGTGACCTTCAGGTTCAGGTTCACCTTGATCTTTCATCACCAAAATCTAACCAGTTCACCGTTGAGTCCAAATGGACATTTGTGCTAAATTTGATAAAATTCCCTTATGGCGTTCTTAAACGTGCTCATGAGAATGGGGCAGTCAGACGTACAGACGAACAACCTGAAAACAGCATGCCTCCAGCCCTGGCTATCGACGGCGCAGAGTCGGAGCTATACAAAACTGTAACGGACAGATGATCTAAAAACACAGTTGTTTTGGATAATGATGTGTCTTTAAACCAAACAAAGAAAGAAGAGCCCATGATGTCATTTGTTTTTATTCTGTGTTATGTTACACGTGACCATAAACTTCCAGGAAGTTATAGTTGCCATGGAGATACAGTAAATATATTCACGTACTCAGATAGGATAAAGGGAAGGTATGTGTGTGGAAAAGGGGGATGGAGGGCAGCTGACATTGCCAGTGTGCACAAGTTGCGTACAGTTGCTTGTGTGTGATGTCAAGCAACGAATAGTGGGAAAAAAACTATCTTAAAATCAGCATTGAAAAACAACAAAGAAGAACGGTGACCTAATGCCACAAGCAGAGAAAATGGACATAAACCCACATACAAAAAGAGAAATAAATAAACCGTATTATTTCACAGATATAGCAACAACAACGGCAGCAGAGATGTTAACTTCCCTCTGATTTGGTGTGTGAGAGAGCGACAAGGACGATAATGGAGAGGAGCCTTCTCTCTCCCTTCGTCTCTCTCTCCTGTGGCAGGAATCAGCATCCGGAAACCTACGGGTGAGTTACTATGGCGACGCTTTAGGAACGGTAGGCGGGAGCTGGGTGGGGTGGGTTGAGCTTTGGAGTCGGACTTGTTTCTAAGGCTTTGTATGGCACGTCCACTTTAAAACACTACAGTGTCTACAGCCAGGGTCCAAGTCCGAGTCCCACCCACCAGTCTTTTTATTCCGGATTATTCCCTTCATTATTAGTTCACTTTGAGACTTGAGACCGCTCCACACTACACCCCCCAACATCCATGCCGACCTCCTATCACCCCCTAACCCCCAATCTACCCCCTCCCTAGTCCGACTCTAGAAGGCACTGGTATTTCTCCACATTCTAACATCTGGACTCTCTATTTAAGATGTGCGATTCAGGCAATGAGGATACACAAAAATAGAGATACACACGGGCCAGCCGGGTAACTTAACGGGGGTACAGCTGGCTCCCGACAATGCCACCAGTCTTTCTTTATACCTGTGTTAGCAAGTTTTCTTTGCTCAACAGTCTGCTGACAGCGGAGGCAATTGAATATGTAAACGTCGACAAGGCTAACTTCATGACAGGCCAAGAGATATACAAAATCTATATTCAGATACGGTCCATGAGTGGCTTGGGTCTTTTTGAATTGCCTCAATTAGTAGGTAATTACTTTGAATAAAATCCTGACAGATTGTAATAAAAAGGTTACGTATGGGTTCTGATATGCTGCCTTCTTCCTTAGTTGAGTCTACAGTGTACATTACAGTCAGCAAAGTTTGTTTTTCTGTGTTACAATGCTAACAGGCTTTAACATAGTCAGTCTTCATAGGTCATAGTCCTTATAAGTCATAGTCCTTATAAGTCATAGTCCTTATAGGTCATAGTCCTTATACGTCATAGTCCTTATAGGTCATAGTCCTTGGAAGCCAGACTTCATATGTCATAGTCCTCATAAGAAGGTACTCTTTCAGGGTTTTATGTCCTGGTATTTATTTCTGAAACTTTGTTTTTCTGTGTTACAGTGCTAAACACAGGACTTAACATAGTCATCATAAGTCATAGTCCAAATAATTCAAAGTCCTCACAAGTCATTGTCATCAAAAGCCTGTACACTTTCAGGGTTTTATGTCCCAACATTTACTTCTAAGACTTTGTTTATCTGTGTTACAGTGCTAAACAAAAGCCTTTAAGATAATCAGTCATAGTCATAGTCCTCATAAGCCTGTACAGTTTATACAAGTAATACAAGTATAATGTCCCAACATTTATTTCTGATACTTTTAAATCCATGTTTTCAAAGAGGAAGGCAGCAAATTAGAGCCATGACATAGACTCCCAAAATTTCCAAACTTCTATACCTCTACTTCTGCTGAGTAACAGCACTGCCTTTGAGGCTATCTGGATAAATTAAATTTGCAATTGGGAATCTAATCATGTACCCCACTAATTGTATTTATCCCCGACCCCCCCTAATGTCCATGTGTATCTACAGAGCAGTGGACAGAAAGACACACAAGGTTGAAAAGACTGGCTTGTGCACAGAGCGTGGGAGTTTCTGTATCGTGAACCTTGGTGTTGAAACGCCACGCGCTACTCGCGAGGAAACGAATCGTCCCGTCAGATATATACACAGTGAACGGGGTCGACTCCTATTCTACACACTGAGTTTGGCTGGTACTTGCGTACATTTGGAATGGTTTACTGTGGTGATAGTAGTACTTAGAAAAAAAGTCTATCTCCTCCTCTCATTAGAGGCGCACTAATGTGTCTATTCTAGTTTTTCCTGGTTAACATCTGAGGCGCAAAAGCACTGAAAGCAATGAACGATGCTTGGATTAGACTTTGCCATGATGGCGCTGCGGTCAGCAGCAAATGGGAGAGTTGAGGGTTTTCTCTTCCATGGTTTGGTCTGGAGTCTGTTTTTTGTTATGAAACAGTTCTTATAATTAGCTTGTCTTGACACCTTTTAGATTTTGTCTACATGGTTGCACAGCGTAACTGGAATTTTAATACTTCATTTCATACTTAAAGGAATAGTTAAGAGTTTCATTTAGGCAATACACTTACTCACTTTCTTGCCATAAGTAATTTGAGAAGGTCCGTACAATAAATTTCAACCTTAAGATGGTAGCTCCTTAGCTTTAATTATTAAAAAGAACAGAGCCTGGCTTGGTCAAAAGTAACAAAATCCACCAACCAGCACTTCCTTAACTCTATAACTAGTTTCTCATTTGTTTAATCCCTACAAAAACCAAAGTTCAATAAGTTTTAGTTTTATTAGGGGGTATGTTCTGAGATGATTATTAGCTAGACACAGTCACTTTTTTAAGTTACCGCCGGTTGCCCTATCGGCTTCACAACGATGACAAGGAATGGCCCAACACTTTTGAATACCTGTACAACTAATACGTTTTGTCTTTATACTTTGTTTTTTGTACAGATTACACCAACAAGATCTAGCTGGTAGGGCAGATTTCTTCATACATTCATTTTGAAGTGAACCTCTGAAAACCCTCAGTTTGGAGGTCCATATGGCCCCAACACTTTACCAACCCCTCTATTCCAGCAAGAATCAGGATACCCTACCCCGAGACGCTAACGTGCAAAACAGAGGTGTAAGTGTCAAATTGTAGGGGCAGAGTATATTGGGATTGGGCTGTAGGTACCTTTTGACAAAGTCAGGCCAGCTGTTCTGCTTTGCTTTAACTCTTAATGTTAAGCTAAACTAACTGACTATTGGCTGTATTTAATGTACATATATGAAAGTGGAATCAATCTTCTTATCAAACTCCATCAAGAAAATGAATACGCGTATTTCTTATTCTGTTCCTTTAACTTGCCATAATATCTAAGAAGGCAGAGTTTAGATGACATCATTTCACTTTGCTGACTTTGATTAAAAACGTATCAACTCCTTTTACCTGAAACTAGGGCAGTGGTCACTGAAACTCATGAAAAATCACAAAAATCATTTTTTTTGACCTTCTGTTGATGCTCCAGACCTCCTCAGAGCAGAAATGTAAAAGATAGAGTGCAAGTTGAACTGATAAAAAACTATATTAACACAAATATCTGACGTTTCCAGTGCATTTGTGCCTTAGGATAAAATACTGTACATAGGGCTAAATAATGTCCTAATCACGCTCCGTCTGTACATGCTACCTACAGTATACAATGACGCTGTGTTAAACTTCTGACTTTTTTCTTTCAACATCGACTTGCAAAAGGTGAAGTTTTATTATACAGCAGAAATTATAGCTTCTGTTCCTTTTGACAGTATTACTTGTGTTGTTTGTCTTCCTCATCCATTTCAACGCATGGAAACCCCAGCCGATATCTGGTAATAAAAAAATAAAAGTCACATAGATTGGACCACTTTGTTTTTCTCTCCCTTATCGCCACTTTTTGTTCCAAGCAGACCCCTATTCACAAAGGACACACCAAAGTAAAGAAAACATAAAAAAAACAAGAACATTAAAGGTATTTTTTAAAATCTGTGTTACCATCTGAGTCGTGGTACTCGTCTCCATGTTAAAAGGTTCCCTGTTGTTTGAGGTGAAATGTGAATCGGAGAGTAGTTTCACTCCGTTGGAAATAAAAACAAAACAAACAACAGCTGAAAAATGGCTGCTGTCTTTGCCTCTTACATCAAGGCAAATCAATGAGCTCCAGAGTGGCAGACGAGACTTCATCGCACCAAAAACTCCCCTCCAACTCCTTCTCGCTGCTTCTCTTCGCTTTGAAATCTGTGGATCTCCCCAGAGTTTTGGAATGGACTGGTTAAAAATAAACAAGTTTTAAAAAAAAGTCTCCACTTTTCTGGACGTGTGTAGTTGGACTTACTAAAGACAGAGAGAGTTGGAGTCTTTAACTTTGAGAGGTCAAAGTTCACGTCTCTAAGTCCCCCACTGTGACGCCTTACGTTCAGATAGTGTATGTTTGTGTGTGTGTGAGGGCACCACTCTCCCTGTATGGCTGCTACTTGAAGACGTAGTTGATCAGGACCTGAAGGAGGATAAGGAAAATGATGATGACGTAGTCGCGCTGCTGGAGGAAAGAGGCGCCCTCCACCCGGCCTGCTGCACGGCTCCTCAGCACACTGATGTTCCTACAAACAAACAAAAGTTACTGCATGTATAGACATCATGTCATGTACATGGTACAGTGTGACTCATGCCCTCCTCACCTGTTAATGTCCTCCTGCGTCTGCTTTATAGATTCAATGGCACTTTGAAGTTCACTGAGGTCTGCTCCTTTTTTCCTCAGCCGGCTGTTATGCTTGTTTTTGTGTCCTGCAACAAAGTTAGTCAAACACGGTTTCTGCAGTGTTCATCAAATTCAATGCAAGACTTTTTAAAGACCTTTTAAATACCGCAAAGAATGCAATTCAATACATTTTCAAGGGTCATACTGGTTATAAAGTGATGGAAAACCAGTAGGTAAATTCAGACCTACAATTATTTAAGAAGTCAAATCAGTTAACATTTATATTTTGGTTATTTTTATACTCCCCAGATGCATATGACAATAATTTCTGGTAATATAATCAAGTAATTTACATGACCTGGACCAATTAAAAAATGGTTAATAAATAATGAATTTAAAGGGGACCTATTATGCTCATTTTCAGGTTCATACTTGTATTTAAGGTTTCTACTAGAACATTATGTGCTTTGGAGCAACAGTATTCACCCTTTGTATGAAACATTTTAGCGCCTGGCTCTTTAAAGGAGAACCGAACACCTAAATTAAGTATTCCAAAATGTTATTTCCATAGTCTAGGAGAGTTTAATACTCTTGAACATGAACTCCTCTCTCAAATCCGAAAAAACAGAGATGTAACCCTCAAAGTTGTGATGAAATGGGGTGTAAAGTCCATAGACAATGAATGGGAACCTTATTTTATGGACCCAAAGTTTTGTTTTGTTTTTTAATACCCAAATGAGTTTTATTCATTGTAGTGTTCTTAGTTCTGATACAAATGTACACACATACTGAGTGCTCCAATTGTCATCTAAAACATCTTTCACGGTTCATTTCTTTCATTTATTCATTCAGTCTATGGAGCAGCTATTACATCACAAATTAGTGTAGAGTTTTAGCACTGTAGTTTTTGGATCTGAGAGAGAGTTGTTTATGTTTACTAATGTTTTTGGACTGTTTTAGACCATAGGAATAACATGTATGAAATTTGAAAATGGGCGTAGTTCCCCTTTAAGCCTGCCTCCCGAAAAAGCCCAGTCTTCTCTGATTGGTCAGCGTTTCCGGGTCTTTCGCATCTTGGCATCTCTGCACCGTCATTGCAGCCGGGGAAAGACTGTAAGGAAGTATAGCGGCACTTTATAGCAAAAACAAAAAGCCTCTAAACCAAAATCTTCACAACTGGATATGTTCCAGCAAGAATATGATCCTCAAACAGGGAAGAATCTGCAAACAAGATGACATGTTTCCCTGACTTTAGCATACAAGCACATGTAGCAATGTATGTGGCAAAAAATGACAACACTTTAGGTCTCATATTGTGATAGAGTTCATTTCATTTCCACCGGGTGTCCACACCTTGCGGGCTCACAAAAGGGTGTAGCTGTGACAACCAATCACAACTGTTAAAACAATACATCATACCTAGCAAAGGGGTCAACCACACCTTCTCACAGAGTTAAGAGTTTCTATTCCTTCCTTGCTTAGAGTTGCTCTGAGAATTTTCCTAAAGCACTCCTGACTGGGACTACTTGCTAGTATTTTATAGGTTAAATCAGGAGCTCTCTGAGAGTTTTCTCAGAATGTTTGTGAATACTGCCTCTGAGGGTTATGCTCACAGGGACTACTTTTACATGCTTTAACTTCATCATTTAAAACTTTGGCCACATTCAATATGATCAGACATTGTAAAATCATACTATATACAGTATATGACAGAAAATAAGGAATAGCATAATAGGTCCCCTTTAAGTTTTTCCACAAAACATATTTTACAGTATCCTATGCTCACAACACACTGCTGTACTGGTCTTACATGTAATTTATTTATGTGTAACTTCTTCTGACAGCCCTGCCCAACTATATATCCTATTAAGGCCTTTTTGGGGCAGGGGGGAGGGGGACTAAATTTAATAGTATTTAAGAACTGAAAATACCTTGTTGAAGCTAATGTGTTAAAGCAAATTTTGTTTTTTAGCACAAAATCGCTGCCACAAGAAACACAGAAGAAAAAACTAACACCACCATAGTGTGCTGTTCACTAACTCAGTCTCAGCCAAGTCTAAGCCTCTATATGTCAGTTGATGTTTTGCAGATTGGTTGCAGAGTGAAAGTTTAATATTTGTCTTTCAACAGTATTTCCATGACATCTCAACATCTACTCATGACCTGTTTCACACTAATATATAGCAACCAATAAGCTGATAAAACAACAGTTTAATAAACTTCAGCCCCATTTGTACTTAAGAGATTTTTTTAACCTGCCGTTGTGTGTCCATAATAATAATGTTGTGCAGTATATTTAACGCATATCACCAAATGTTGATATTTTTTTTTTTTGCATAAAAGACAAACTGCCAAGTTTAACTAATGTTAGCCTCTGTGAGTGTGTGCATGTGTGTGTAAATGAACATGACTCACGTTCGCTGCCTGACGAGTCTTGGCGGTCGGGTTCGGGTGAAGAGCAGCCACTCTCTGGGCTCTTAGGCTTGTCGCTCTTATGTTTTCTCTTTGGCACCGTTACCTATACAGACATGCGCGAAAACACACAAATGCACACACAGACACACAAAGAGAAACTGTTTAACATACAGGCCACACACACAAAACAGCTACAAATAAATTGGAACACATACAAACATATTGTGGCGTCCACACAAATACAGAGACTTAAGAATCCAAAACAAAAAATGAACAGTTACATACACTTAAAAACAACAACACACACAAACATGCGAGTCGGCGTCAATGAACGAGTACGGCATGCAAATACATCAGTCAGTCACACCCATTTAAAACACTCAACCGGCGTCCGAAATAAACCAAACCTGCCAAGGGCTGGATTATTCAAATAATTCAGTTAAAAGGGATTAAAATCTGACTGGATTACAGCTCTTATTTTTAATGCTTTATATAATGCCACTATTTTCAAGCCTGGAGTTTTTGTGTGGCAATCTGGCAGGTTTTAAGGTTGGCAGCACTAGGCCTTTCACAATAACTACTTTTGTTGAGCTATATATTGTCCCAGAAGTAATTGGGATGAACGAAATTACTGTCATTTTGAAGCCATTCATGCCACTGATATAATGATAATATAGTAGCATAAGAATTAAGGATGAGATTTACCAGAGTCCCCTTGACATGTTATCATCACAATATTTAAATCCAGATAGAATATTATTGCAATTTTAAATGTTTTGGGATATACTGAGTATTGCAATAACATATATTGCGATATATTACCTTTTGTAAACTGCAAATTTTGTACCAAAAGGAAAAAAATTCTTTTTTTTTTGTGTCACTTCAGTTATTTTTATTATAGTTAAATGTATGTAATTGACTGAAAAAGCAATTGATTTTATCATTATAGTAGGCTCCCAAAAGTGACATTTGTATTTGCAGAGTTAATATTTTACCAATTAAAATAATTGGTATTTGGAGTCTGTGTGTATTGCCATCCACATTTTTCCAATACTATACTGTATTAATTTTCCACCAGCCATTAGAATAATGCAAGTATACCGATTTAAAGAGCAATTGATCTTAAATTCTTAATATTTTTAGACACAGATAAAAATATTTAACAAGTTTAAAAAAAAAAAGAAATAATGAACACCTGATAATATAACACAAGAAAGTATATATATATATATATAATTATAGTACCTTTAAAACAGTAGCATAAATTACTCACTTTCAGACTTAATACATAATTTGGCTAAAACGCAAAAAAAACCAAAACTTAAACCAAGTGATGCCTTTTACAACGAATAGACAACCTCAGAAAAGCTCCAGGAACACTGCAGTTACCTCCATCATCCGGCTGAAGAGCTACAGTCCGCTCTCAGCAATGGACGGCCAGGGAGCTGGGATGTTTGCTGGAGTATAACGCTTTTATTGAAGGTTAAAACTTCAAACGACTGACTTTTTGGCTTGTTGCCAGGGGCTGGAAAGCGAACAACTATCAGGACTTTGCCTCTTCCACTCCAAAAGTATAGCTGCAGGCTACTAGTCAGCTACACTGTCTAATCAAGTGTTGTCAGATTTTTCTTTAGACCTGCACAGGTAGGCGGGGTGTGGAGAAAAGAAAACTGCCACACCCAAGTAATGGTCCAGAAAACCTTGCTGTTAATTCTGGCATCATGTTGGCTAAAATGTTAGTGACATCAAACAAATATGCATGTCACAACACAACGGGCAATGTCGCGGTCTGCAAAATGTTCAAGGTAAAATCAGTAAAAGAATCTATAACGTAATTATTGTTAACAAACTCAAACAGCACAAAAACATTTAAAATCAGGAGGTCAAAACATTAGTGCGCAAACAATTTATTAAGAAAGGACCTGGAACTGGTAATAATAGATTTTTTAAAATTACTTTCTATACTTTCACCAACTAAGAATTATTTTTCCTATTACTCCACTGATGGAAATTTAAAAAATTAAACCAAAAATGACTAAAAAGAGTCTTAACTAGCTTGGACACTTGGCAGGTGGTTACTTTGAACACACAAAAAACAAATCAATTTCACAAACTCAAAACATACAAGCAGAAATTACAGCGACTGCATTGCAGCAGCATTTAGTGTCTTAACACGACATGAACAAGGAGCAGCTCAGTAGAAGTGGAGCATCAGTGAGCGAACACGACAGAGAAACAAACAAGATGAAGACGTGGACAGATGGAGGGTGAAGAGGGCGTGATGGACACCCTGAAGCTACCAGATGATGGCGGCTGTTGGTCTGTTGATGTAATGGATGTTCTCTCTTTTAGACTTTGTATGGGAGAAAAATTCATTAAGTGCTAAAAACTAATGCAGCTCCCTCCATACTGATATCTGTTGGTGTCACGGTGTAACATATAACCCTCATATTATTATTTCGTGACTTTATTGTTGATTTAAGGCATTAAAAGAAAGGAGAACACATGGTTATCCTCTTACTTCAGCGTGCACTTGGACAAAACCTTCCCTCCCATACAGAGAGAACAGCAGGTGCCAGAGCAGGAAACAAAAGACAAAGAGAAAGACAAAAAAGGAGCAGAGGCGACAGCGGCGATGGATGGTGGCACAGCGATGATGACACACAAAGAAGAAGCGACAATGAAGACGGTGCACCGGGTGCTGCGTGGAAGGTGGCTGAGGCGGCGAGCTGCTTTTTTTTGTTTTAATGGCGGTTGTTCGATCGGGACGACCTACCTGGCACTTGCAATTGTCCCTCCGCGGCCCCTGGTTACTCAGACTAATAAGACTGCCAGAACGTACCATAGGGGTGCGGTGTCGGACCTTGGTCTGGATACAGCCGTCTTTCTCAAACTGGATCAGGTCGTTGAGCGGATCCCACGGCCTTGTGCTGGGGAAGGAGACGAGAGACACAGAGGGTGAGAAGACACAGAAATAGTAAAACAGACACAGACTCACAAACTCAGTAATGAAAGAGTGTACAGGAGAGAAAAATGTGAAATAAAGAGGCTGATAAAGAAACAAAGAGAACAGGAAAGAAAGAAAAATAGTGGAAAACTTAAGTGCCCTCCAGAACATTTCACTTAAGATGACTGTGCAAAAGTTTTTAATTTTACCAGAGAACACCATTATTATTGATGACATTCTGCCACCACGGCAATTACTGTCACATATCTCATACAACATATTAAAACCTGTTAAGGGACTGTTCTTTATTTATCAGAGGAGGAGGATTGTGGCATGATTTTTTTTTTCTTTTGCAAAATACAATAATACAAACATTTAAAGATGTATGCCCCTCCCAAAGCCAAACTAAAAAACACAAATCCTTTTTCAAATTGTTTTTTCTTACAAAATATGACCATTTAAAGTTGTATTTCCCTCTTGAAGCCAAATTAAAATACACTATTGATTTTTGACAAAAAACGACCATTAAAAGTTATGTCCCTCCCCAACCAAACTAAAAACACAAATATCCCCTTTTTTCAAGATACAACTATTTCAAAATGTTCATCCCTTCCCTAAGCCAAAATAAAAACTACAAATCCCTCAGTTTTTTTTTTTTTTTTTTTTTAAATACAACCAAGCTGTATGTCGCCTCCCTTAAATCACATTAAAAAAAACACAAATCCCACTTTTTATTTTACAAAATGAAACCACTTAAAGTCCTATCTTACAAAAAGTACTATTGACATGCCTCCCCTGTTTTGCATCACCCCCTGCCCCCTCATAAATATCAAACAGTCCCTTACACAATCCATTGTTCTACATCACCAAGACTGCAGGTTGGACATCACTCTTGCAGTATTATAAATCAGCACTAGATGGCACCCTGTCACACTGGATAATTCAATATGGAAGCTGGAGCAACAAATGAGGGAAGGTTTACATTGAACCGCCTTATATTGATGTAAAAGCTGCAGTGTTGAACAAGACAATTTCAAAGACAAATGTCTTTTTTGAAGTTCCTGACACATAATTCTGTTATTTTAATTAAAGCATCTTCACTTATTTCATGCCTTTTTAAAAATGAGCACCTAACATTAATCTTTTGTCGCACAAGCAAGTAGTTTTCTTCAAAATATCTGATAAAAACTTCAGCATCAACAAGCATTAATGTCTCTATAAATCACTGCAGAATTTTTATTATGTTTGGTGAGATGCATGACAAGTGAGCTTTTCCTATTATCCACTGCATTATTATATTGATGCTAAAACCTTTGGATATCTCGTAAATTATTACATTAAGGTCTTCACTTTCTTAAGTAAACATCAGCTTTAGGTTTTTATCATTTTTGTTGAATGTTTGTCTACTTCTTATAAGTGGAGCCCGACCAATGAAAAGGTAGACTGATATAAGTGGTCATTATTAGCTTGACACACAAACTCCACATATACAGTATGTAATAATAAAAACAAAAATCATTGTAGTAATGGCAAATATTTCTGTGTGATCATATGTAGAAAAACAGTGTCTCATATACATAGTTTGTCCAACAGAGAGCACTCACAAGCTTATTTTTATACTAGAAAATGGCCCACTCTTTTGGTCCATAGTGACAGTTCTTTAGTAACAAGATCTTTGCAATTGGAAGAAAAAGTATCCTAAAAGAATAGAAGAAGAAATATAGGTTGATTGTTGTCAAATTCTGAAAATCATCTTTTTAGTTGTATATTGAATAGTATCAGCCTTAAAAATCTACCTTGTCACATTAGTCAGGTTGTACTTGTTAGGACTGTGGGCATTTTTCTTTGTTGCTAATATCGTTAAGCCACTCTAAATGTATTTCTAAGTAGTATGCTCATGTCATTTTATTGATTTTTTAAAATTTTATAAGTATAACTGAACTTGCAATGACACTCTCGGGTGACGGTTTATAACAACATCTAAACCTCTGATTTTAGTTTCACCAGATAGAGAGGAGCCACCCTATTATTTCCCATCAGTGCTCTCCAGTCTCATTTTAAACCACCAGAGCTCAGGCTGTACAGAGGTCACTCACTCGGCATATCTGTAATGCCACTCTCCAGTGACGGGGTCCTGCTCGAACAGGGCGGGGATCCACTCCTCACATTTGGCTTTCCGTTCGCGGGCGGACTTCCTCTGAACTTCCTCCAGGATGAACTTCTCATTGGTGGCCTCGGTCTGGTCCTTGTTGTTGATGGCGCGGGTCACGTGTTGCCACAGTCTGATGATAAAGAGGGGACAGAGTCAGGAACTTTCTACACACTCACAATGGGAGAACAGAGAGTATGCTGTTGAGGAGTAATAATCTGATAATAGTGAAGTCAAAGTCACCTTTCTGATTCCAACTCTCCCTGCTCTTCTGGAGGGACGGTGCAGCGGGTCAATCGACTCTGCCTCAGCTCTGCCGTTGGGTTCCAGAACGTGTCCATTGTCCCTGTCTTCTTGTCGTTGATGAAGATCTCACTATCCTGTAAGGGTCAAAAAGTCAAAAAATCTCTCCTTACTTGTCTAAAGACAATACATACAGATATTTGCTTCATAACTGTGGGTGCTGTCAGACACTATTTTACTCTAATTTCACAGGTCAACACACAACAAGTCACAGACACACAGCTCCATCATTTTCTATATTTACACATAACAGTATTAACTTACATCATTGTGCTAAACATCACTTGAAAAATGTCTTTAACATTTACACCACATGAAACAAATTAAACATTTTGAGACAAATCTAAATCTTCACAATTATCTGATTACATTTCTAGTTATTTAACCCTTTAAACCCTGAGCAAATTGGCTTTTTCTTTAAGTATGAATTACCACAATCACAAATTACCTACAATTAGGCACAAAAAAGTTAAACAAAAGAGTAAAAATTAAGTAAAAATGAGTAAAAATGGGGACCCAGTAGTGCAGGTGCCCCATGTACAAAGGCAATATCCCGCTGCAGCGGTCATGGGTTTGCTCATGGCCCTTTAATGCATGCCATCCCCTCTCTCTCCCCCTTTCATGCTTCTGTTTTGTCAAGTAAAGGCAAAATTGCTTAATTTCTTAAAATCTTTAGGGCATCTCTTGCCAAGTTGTTCATTGTTCTTTAGTAATGTTTTGAAAGGAAATCAAATCATTTTGTTCAGATTTCAAAGGTTGAAGTGCATGTGAAAAGTGTCCGAACACAGCACAAGATAACTGATGTTGTTCCAGAAATCAAAGGGTTAAATTACCTGAAATACCTGCCCTGTGGCCTACAAGCAACAGCAACTAATATTAATTTTAAAAATAGGAAAAGACTGGGCCTGGCATGGAAAACAGGCCAGAGGCAGGACTTGAACTGTTGCATTTTGCATTTACATCAGGGTTTATTATACAACACACAGTTGTCAAGAGAATGTGTGAAGAATGTGTCTTACCCAGTGTCCTTCTAGCGTAGCTAACACCTCCTTCCCCAGCTTGATCTTTCCAGAGATTTGATTCACACTGTCGCTGCTGCCCAGGAATGGCTGCAGGAAAGAGGAGACAAAGGAGGAGCAGGGACAGGGGAAGAAGTGTCAAGGTAAGAATAGAGGAGCAAATCACAAGGAGGAATGGAAAAAGAAGGACAAAAAACAATAAAGAAAAGAGCAGGAAAAGGATGAGGGAGACAGCACAGCAAGAAAAAAAGAAGGCAAGAGGTGAGGGATGGGAGAGGAGAGAGGACATTGGGAGTTCAAAGAAATGGGGAGGAGGGAGAGATACATGCATATATACAGTTTACTGTTGAAGTTACTGTGGAGAACAAGTACTGTAATTTATTATGTGTCATCTTCATGTATGTGTCTGAAGTCATTTGAAACAGTCGTATGGAAAAAAATTAGCTGAAGGAGCAGAACAAAACAAGTCGTAGAGAAGAAGCTTTAACTGCATCCTCAAAGTGTTTTAACGCTACATATTTTAAGACCAAATTAAAAGCAAAAGAAATTTAACTAGGGACCACCTTCAACTTCCAGTTAAACTTCCTTATGAAAATACAACAGCTGAATGCTTCAAATAGCTGCACTGCATTTAAAGTATTTACTGGGCCTCATTCACCAAGAAGAAATTTCTTCTTAAAACCCACTGACGCAGTTTTTATGAAAATTCTGACACTCACAAATGTTTTCTTATTTGGGATTTAAGTAAGAACAGAATCTATGGACACAAAAGAGTACTTGTTCACGTTTTGTGCTCACAGTCACATGTTTGAGTGGAATAATAGGTTATCACATTTTTCTTCTATTCTTTAGCATTATTATACTAAAGGATTTAAATTGCAATAATATTTTTTGAATTTATAATATTTTTTGCATAATTTACACAAAGCATTGGGGTCTTTTAAAATAAACACGACACTACCTCTTCAATTTGCATCAGTTATGTTAATAGCAGCCATGCCATCAATTAGTGATTGATCGTGTCAGAAAATATTATGGGAAATTAAGGTGAGCGGGCAAAATGTGACAAAGCAGCATTCCGGTTCTTATAGAAAAAGTGCATACAGAAGTCCACCTTCCACCCCCCCCCCAATGCTATAAAATATGATAGCTTGTTTAGTGTTCCAGTTTTGCAGAAGTACATCCACTTCAGAACAACTGATGTTTTTTTTTGGTTTTTTTTAACTTTTTTGGAGTCCTTTGATGTTCATTTGGCATCATTCACTTATTTCTCTCAATTTTTTCTCTTCCTCAGTCTGTGTGTGCACATGGCTCTGCAGTCTCATGCCCTTTTATGGGAACTGGCAGGCCGTTTACCTGTGCTAATTAGAATCAACTGACATGCTCTTACAAGGACATGAGATTCATCATTAGAAGAACACAGCTGAGAACAATTCTGGGGTTTAAGAACATGTCATGAATCTAACATAGACTTTTCCTTGGACCTTATATAAAATCAAATTTATGAAAAAACTTGAGGAGGTACTGGTGAATGAGGCCCATTCTTCTCTCCTATCTTAGGTGACACTCTAACAACCAGAGGGACCTATCTATCCACCTATGTTCATTATTTTAAATGAAAATCTACGGTTTGCTTTCTCTGACATGTACCTGCCGCTAGATTGTGATGAGATAATACAGTTGATGGTATATATGGTAGTTTTGAGGATGGGATGTTTTTCAGGGGGAGAGGGAGTAGCATGGTGGAGTTGGCGATGGTATGGAAGGGGTCAAACATTCAGAAAAGTTAGGTAAGAAACTGTTTTTGAAAAGACTTTATCTATAAAAGCCTTGAGGAGCTCCCTCTGAAGAAGTCAAGAATAACTCAGCAGCTGTAAAGCTCTATCACCAAAGTTGATTTACTCCTCTTAAATAAGAACCTTTATTTAAAGAACAGCCATACATACCTTGAGTTTGAACTCAAGCTGAGCGCTGTAGCCCGTTTTCTCACATGCTATGGTGATCTGACCGCCCAGCTCCAGGGTCATTGTGCCATACAGGATGCCTGCAACATGAAAAAGCAACATTTCAGTGAGCATAGATGACTGGAGAAATGCTCAGAAAATGCGCCACTCTCCTCAGCTTTTTGTGAGCTCCCTGTGAATTTGACATACTGAAACATTTACACAGTGGATCAAATGTCCTACAGAGTTCACAGCTACATGAAAGCACAACTGAAGTGAGACTGTGGTGTGCAAAACAGCAGGTGGCACTCTGACCTTTACAGTGAGCGTAGGGCATGTTCATCACATAGTCCTCTCCTCGGTTGAGAAAAGTGAGCCGAGCCTCCCCGTCTAATATGGCCGACAGGGAGTTTCCTAAAATGCAAACAGCACCAATCAGTGGACAGATGTGCTTTGACAGCAAAAAAGATAAATAAATTAACAGCTTAATAAATATTAGCACACTTTGATTTCAATTTAACCCTTTGAAACTTGAGCAAATTGGCTTAATGGCTTTCGAAAATATGGGAAAAGGCCATGAGCAAGAAAAAACTCCCAGAAATTGGCAAGAATTTCATAAAAAGTTAAAAAAAAAAAAAATCCACCTGAAAATTAGCACACACACACACAAAAAAAATCAATAAAGAAAGAAAAGTAAAAAAAACCCAAACAAACAAGGAAATGTCCTGGAAATTTTCCTTGATAATAACAATATTTCTGTAACATAATTTTAAATGTGATTTAAATATGACAAATATAAATATATTTTTTTTGACATTTATCCCTAGCATAAAAAATAAATAAATCCAAATCTACTATATCTTTCAATTTATGGGGCATTTCTTGCCAAGTTGCTCTTTGCCTTTTATTTTATGTTTTCAAAGAGAAATGGAATCGATTTGATTAGAGTTTAGGGTACACAGCAAAAGAAATATGACGTCGATCCAGGTTTCAAAGGGTTAAGGTGTCTGTGGGTGTCATGAATTAGATCTTAGTCCTGTGTGTACCATAGAACTTGGACTTGGCAAGGATGCTGCCACTGACGCAGAATCCATCCTTCCTGTTGCTGACGTAGAAGGCCGACACAGGAGGATGATGGGATACCTGAAAAAAACAAAAGACAAGGGAACTTGTCTTACATGGGAACTTAAAATCAATCAATTTATCTTATAATAGATAGCCAATGTATTCCAATGACCCAACCCAAAGTTACTCATATTATGGGAGTTATCTGATACAGGTGGAATGAGCTCTTGACCAATCGGATAACTCCTAGTTGGAACTCTCTACAGTAGTGTCGGTGTTGTTACCTGTTCTGCGATGTAGAACGTCTTGCTGTTGGTCTTCTGGTGAAGCCACATGCAGCGATACGTCTCTCCAATAATGGGGTTATAAGGCTTCTTCAACCCCTGTCAATTAAAAACCAGCAGGACATTTGATTTTAGATTGTATGTAGGAAGCATGTATGTAGTTTATTAACATGTGGTAGGTTGCATATGTTTGCTCTCCTGACCTTTGGCTTTTTGTAGAATCCAGAGATGTACCACTTCACCACCTTCTTCATCCGGTTGTAAGCGTTCTCCTCGATCGCAGCCCTGAGAATGAAACAAACAGTCCAGATTTAGACTAACGCTGCTTTAGAGTGGTGCAGTTTAACTCAGCAGGTAGAACTTTGTATAATCTGCTATGACAGCATTCTCTTGATCATCTCTCCCAGCTTTTCTCTTCTTGTCACTTTGCACTAAAGTATCCACAGGACTTCTTCACAGTCTACCAGACACTATGAATATGTTTATTCTTTCTTTCTTTCTTACAGTAAGACACATTTCATGAAAGTGTCCATATGCCACATTTAATACAAGTAGAAATATTGACATTTCACATTACAAAACCAAGGAACTTGTAAATTCATCCCTGTTATCAGATATCTGCATATTAATGCAGAATTGGTATGCAACAGGGCAAGATTTTGGTGTTGGAAGCAAGTAGTACTGGGTTCCTGCAGCTTCAGGCAAAGTAGATTTTTTTTAATTCCAGTTGGAATTAAGTTTAAGACCAATTTTCTAATAACCAATATTGAAGAGGCACAATTTTATTTGATTTATCCTTTTTGTCCAGTGAAAGAGATTATCTACCGTACATAAAAAGTTGGGGAAAAAACTTTTTACAGTGGAAAAAATGGAAGACAGTGAACATATTATTATTTTAGGAAAAGGGATTTTTAAAAATTATTTAATAAAGAAAATATTATTAAATATTATGAATTGTTATTAATAATAATAGATTCTTTTGAGATTTTACAGTGCATCGTCAGAAGAAATGCATTTTATTAAAAACCCACTTCCTATGTCTGGGCATTTTTATTTTATTTCATTTTATTCAAAGAATAATTCAAGTCAGTTTAATACAAATTAAAGCCTTATTTTAAGATTAATGAATTCAATGCCTTCCCTGTGGAGAACAAAAGAGGCTGAACACATCGACCATAGCGCAATCTTTAGACCCATCAGCTGTTGTACAGGAACAAGTTTGTTTTATTTTAATTTTAATATTATTTTAAAAAATGTATCTGTATTCATGGGCTTGAGTGGTATATTACAGTATACCAAGTTATTTAGAAAATCTGATGGTATGATTTTCAATTTCGTCAAAAATACAGACCCTCCTTTTTCTATTAAACTAATATGGAGATGCTGTATTAAGGTAATGTATTGTAGTGCACAAGATGTGCCACCAGAGGTCAGTCTACTACTGGTGGAACAGGCAGCTGAGCTGAGAAACATGCTAACTGAGAGTGGTGGGATAATGTTACAGGACCATAAACAGCTGGCCAGCAGAAACTGATGGGAAAACAGCATATTTTCACATCTAACTCTGTGAATTAAGGGACTATATCAAGCAAATCAGAGTTGGTGATTTTTAGAACAGTGAAACAACTTAATGACTAACAAGATTAGCTAAGATGGTTTTGGTGAATTTTATTTTGCTTCTGTTGGGTTTGATTGAACTGTGTTTTATGATGCATTAACAAGGCAACTAAGCTGACATTTGTCTCTGTTCAGTGAAAAATAGATCCATTAATTCAGAAGAGTGTATGGTTGTATTTAAAGACATTTATTGATTGGGAAAATATGCAGGAAAGTGTATAGGGCTTACTCTGACAGGAAGTCTGCGTGGTAGTAGTAGTCAGAGAGTTTGTCCAGAAAGGACCTCGGTTCCAGGATGAAGGTGGGCAGCACCACTTTGGACAGATCCATGCCAGGTCGCACCTGCTTCAGCAGAGTCCAGATCAAAGATTTATTCTCCTCTGATACCGTCTCTGTCTGAGCAGCCTCGCCAGCCTGCAGAGTGATACACACACACACACACACACACACACGCACGCACACACACAGGTTAGATTCGATAACACTGCAGACATCTGAAAATGCTCAGAAACACTCACATTGTTGCACGCGTCTCCACATGCTTTAAAGTGTTATGTGACTGTTTGCGCAACTGATTTACAAAATGAGCTTTTAATTAACTCCTAACTCTAAACATTTTGCCTCAGATTCAGTTGGTATTTAATTAGTGAGCTGTCAAACCAACCCACACTGATCAAAGGCTGTCTGTGTTACAGCTTTGCTAAAAGCCCCAGCAGACGAACATGCTAATTTCTCCGCATTATACAACAAACTTAGAACAAAATTGCTTTTAGCTTAAAGTTTCAATTTAAGCTGAAGATTAAAGAAATCCTATGAGAATATGGTGTAATGCTGCAATCTCATTTTATCTAGAACAACTCTTATCAAAAGCTGTGAATAAAAACAGTGGCTATAAATCAAACTCTTTGTCCCTGACCTCTCCGAGCTCCTCGTGGGACTGCTCCAGGTACGAGGTTTCCCGCAGATGTTCATTAGGATCCAGGTCGATGTATGAGTCATCTTGCCGCTCTGATGTATCGCTGTCGCTCTCCTCACTCTTCTCCAGGCCCTCTGGGTCTGATTCCTCATGGTCCTGTTCACCCTCCCTGTCGGACTTGTCTGAGTACAGGTCTGGGTCTTTCAAATGGTCACTGTCATTGAACCTGAAGTAAAATATATTACATTAAAAAACATTTACATTACAACATTTGAAAAAGAGCTGGTAGCTTAAAGATTTAAGGGAGACAAAATAGTTTTATCATTTTCTACTCACTGGAAACCATGGATGTTGTGGGCTCGGAGGAGGCTGTAAAAATTTATGGAGTGTTCTCCGCCAGTGGCCACCGTGCTCATGTCTTCTTTCCCCTCCCGGATCATGGTCCTCTTCAGCAGGCTGGAGCACTTCAGGGCCAGCTCTAAGGCGTCCATCCAGCATCGACCTGGAAGAGAGATTCAGACAGATTACTGATCTGCAGCATTTATTTTCAGGCTTTGCGGCTGTTTTTTTTTTAATGGTTTTATTATTATGTTTTTACTAATATTAAGCAAAGAGGTCAAAGAATTTTGAACTATTTTGGCCTTTGTAGCCTCAGTCAACCCTGGTCCCAGTACGGGATTGGTTCCAGAAGTGCAAAATTTTGAAATAATTCTCATTTTTGATATTTATTTCAGCCCTGATGGCAAACTATACTGTAACTGCAATGAAAACCAGAAAGGCCTGAATTGTACTCAATAATATAAGCATGTTTGTTGGATAAAAACAATGTTTGTTTTTTAGATTGTTTTTTTGGCATTTTAGCCTTTTATTAGACGTGACAGATCAGGAGTGGGGACAACATGCAGCAAGGGCCTCGAGCGGGAGTCGAACCCGAGGCCGCTGCTGCAAGGACACTGCCTTTATTCATGGGGCGCCTGCTCTATCCACCCAGCCACTGACGCTCCGAAAATGGGTTTTTGATGGTATTTTTTCATATATATTGCATAAAACTTAAAGGAACACTATGCAGGATTGTAAGTTTCTGCTTGTAAACATGTTTGCCAGAGAAAGTGAAATTTAAACTCAACCCAATTTCAATCCAACTGTATTTGCATTTTTTCATTTCTGAAACTGTGTCTCTTAGATGCCTGCTGGCACTTGGTGACCATTTACAATGCCTTGACCTCACTGAACACTGTGGGGGTACATGCCCATAAATGTCCTCGAGCGCAGAAAATAAGAAGAAAATGAGAATTTACAGGCAAAGGGCAGAGTTTCTGCAGAAAAATACATCGCCACACACTTGATAGTGGGTCATTACTGATGATTAAGAGGAATTACTTCTGTATGAGTCTATACATTGTTTTTCAGCAAAATCCTTCATAGTATATCTTTGAATGACACCTAAACTTTAATAAAATGGAGAAAAAGAAATACTATGTTAGAGTAGTAAATAGCAAGCGATTGTGGACACTTTGTAACTATTTCAGCACCACGGACAGAGCCTCAGACAGGGAGAGACTAGATTGGATTTTTCAGCACCACGGACAGAGCCTCAGACAGGGAGAGACTAGATTGGATGTTTCAGCACCACGGACAGAGACACAGTGTATGATGGGCTGTGGCTGAAACCACTCACATACTACAGAATGTGGAGAACTCAGTTTCATGGAATATACCAGTGTTTTCTCAAACTCTTGTCTTTTGTCCGACCTTAGAAGCTCCTACACCCAAGTAACTGATCTTATTTTTAGTAGACATTACCAATATTTGGGAAAATACAAACAAAACAAAATAATTCTTTTTGTTTTTATTTGAAAAGCTACAGATTAGCAATAGCAAGATAACCATGCTAGCGTCCGAACACTCTGCTGGTCCCCACATGCACTTTATCTATTTTATTTAAGTTCCACTCCACAATTCCCTTCCCCAAATGCAGTGTTATCAATCCTCCCATCTAAAGCAAAAAACTTATTTCCCAAAACAGGTAAATTATTCCTTAAAATCAACTTTCATGGGATTTCAAACCAAATGAAAAGGAATATCTTTTTTTTTATATTATACCAACTGCACTCAGGCACGACCACATATAGTTCACAGTCCTTGAACTGTATTAGTCAGTAGAGACAAACAAGCAGGCGAGAGAGTGACTGTAAAGTCACAGGTTTCCATTTGGGCTGTCCAAAAGACCAAGAGCACACTTACTCACTCAGCAGAAGATTAAAGCCCAATTTGCACTGACTAGTATTACCTAGAGACTTGTAGTAAATTGTAACAATTGCAGATGTTGTCTGTCACCTAAATCTGGTTCCAATCTGCCATGTCAAGTAATAAATTCCTCACAAATTACCAACCATACCATATTTTGCCAAACACAGAGGTCATGTGTTAATATTAGTCCAGCACAAATCAGCATCTCTGTTATTTGGGGTCATATTTATTCTTTTGTATTCTCAGCAACTTTTTTTCTGCCTTTTTCCCGCTTGAAAATGATAAAGGCTGCATTGTTGATTATAGATGAATGTTTTGACAGCACGGAGAACTGTTAGCAAAAAGAGCGAGCTTAAATCATACCGGAAGAGTGAAAATCTCAAAAGATGATGAAATGCATGATACGTGACAATGTGTGGCAGAGTTTTTTAAAAGAAAAAAAAAGAGTAGAGGGAATAAATTGAGTTGAGTACAATACAGACTCTGCTTATCTCATGTGCAGCATGAAACACAGACCTGAGAGATAAATATTGAGGTCACCTGGTAATACTGGTTCAATGCGAACAGGGCTTTAATATGGTTTTCTACTGCCCTTGTGAATGTCAGATATTTCACCCCAATTTCAGCATATAAAAGCAAATGTATGAAATAGGTAGAATTGTTCAGACATGCTTATATTAGGATATTGAAATGGTTTAAATAAAGTAAGACTGGGATTAGTGTCACTTCCACACATGACCGAAAACTGCAAATAAAATAGCTGTAGTTTTCAACCAATACTGATGTTGCTTTATGTAGCTGATACCGATGTGATGCCGATTTATGGATTTAATCTTATTTAATCACCCATTCAATGTAAGTTGCTCTGAAAAGACTTAAAGTATGTGATTGACGGTCTGTCTCTTACCATCAGACTCCGAGGCGGCACGGAAGATGAGGTGGCTGCTGGGTAATGGCTGAGTGATGGAGCCAACTGCTTCTCCTTTAGGACCCTGGGAACAAAAAGTAATAAAGGAAAGAAATGCATGTTACAAATTATTGTTTAAGGTTCAGGTGGGTGCTGTTTAGAGTCAGTGTCTTTATTGGTCTCTTGTCTCTTTTCATCAGAGGCTGTTTCATGGCGTCCTGGCTTCACCTGCAGAGTTTGTCTCTCTTTTTTCACTTCTTCATCATTTATGTGCAAACAGAGGAAATGTGGACTCTCTAGTATGTCATTATGCAGATGAGCTGTTAGATGGGACAGAAGCTGAATGAGTGAAGTGTTTATTTCAAAAGTGAAGAGGACGTTGGGGAGAACGGGAGCGCTGTAATCCAAAACACGCATCAGCAATTGTGATTCAAGCCTTTTCACAACACAAACAGAGAGGAAAACACTCGTAGTGCGAGGTCAGTGATGAATACCAAATCACAGTTGGAGTGGACGACTGGACGGAGGCAAAAACACAGGAACAATTGGAAAATGTGTGCTGTCAAATATGAAAATCGCCGGCTGGTTGTTTAATTTTCTGCATCTGTCCCATTGATGAGCTCTTAATTATACAGCACAACATGACAACTATTTGTTTTAAAAGCAGAGGACAAAGGCTTTTGTTTTTTGATTGAGGATGTTTTATGTGTTTGTGTTAATTTTGTTTTGTTTATCACTGGAGAGCAAAACCATTCAAATTCATCTGGCAGTATTCTCCTTCTCTGGCTTTTACATCTATTATGATAAATAATGGGATTAGAGGTGTTCTTTTTTTTGCTGAGAAGTCAGTAAGAAGATTAACAGCACTCTCAAGTTTGTATGGAAATATAAAGTTAGGTGCAAGACTGTTTCTGCTCTGAATTTTGCTGTAATGAAAAAAGTACCAGGTATGTGCAGAGCTCATACACATTTTTTTCCAATACATTTCCATGAATTTTCCATGACTTTGAGGCAAATTTTAAAGACCATATATTCTCTGAAACAACCATTTATACTCCTTATTGGTTATTTTTTTAGTACAATATATAAAAGCTTTTTTAAATATATATATTTTTAAAAAAGAATAAGGAATTCAGAAGAGGATTAGAATTGAATATTTCAGTATAATTTAGGGACTGTTTGATATTTATGAGGGGAGGGGGTGATGCAAAAAGTGTGAGGCATGTCAAATATTTTTTTAAACACCGGGGAAGAACTCATGTTTTTGTTTTGCCTTAGGAAAGAGGCATGCAAATTTAAATGGCTGTATTTTGTATTTAATTTAATGTAGATATTTAAAGAAAATATGCCCTCAAAACCAACAGCCCTGCATATGTTGGCCTTTTTTTCTGGCGATTTTTTAAGAAAAGATTTTGTTGATTTGTTGTTTTTTTTTTTTGCTTAAAAAACTTCTGGTGATTATTTTTTTTCTTTAAAACTTTTTGGCTGATTTAAAAAAATGAAAAAACAAAACAAAAACAAAACATGCCTGCATGTGTTCTCGAGCCATGTAAAATAAACAGCTTTTAGGATTTCAACCATTTCACTGATTTGAACTATTCAACAAATTTTATAATTGTCGTCAATCTTTATGAGCTGTTACTCAAAAACGTTTAACCTTATTACAGATTTTAACATTCCAAATCATAAACATCTTCTGCTTTTTATAAAAATACAATGAGTACTGTTTTTTAATTTGTCAGATTTCGTCAAGACAGTGTCAGAGTCTGGCCAAGAAATAATCACATAAGCTCCTTAAAACTGAAAATTGTCTTCCTTTGTTTTTTTGTACAAAGAAAATAATGATTATGTGGAAGTTACTCTTTCTTTAGAAAATTGTTATTGGAAAAATTCCCTGATATATAGAATTTCTTCTACCCCCCAAGTTTCCCAGGCTGAATACACTCCCTGAACACTCCATAATACTTGCTGAGAATCCTGTATTTTCAGGTATATTCTGACCTTGACGGCCCAGATGGACTGCTCCAGCGGGTGGAAGAGCTTGAAGCAGAAGCCGTCCTTCTTCGAGGGCCTCTCGATGAGCTCGCAGGCGTTGAGCAGCACCGTTCCCACCCACTGGCCGTTTTTGTGGGTTTTATAGATGAGCAGCACGCCTGGTTTCAGCACACACCACAGCTTGGTCCAGCTCTTCAGAGTGCCACGGATCTGGATCAAACACAGATAAATGTCAGATTATCTAAAGCCAAAATTACCTTTTGTTTTTGCTAGAAAATGGGAAGTTTTCCACCTTTAGCCAGTCGGCCATGACGATGACGGAGGGATCAGTGATGGTGCTGAGCAGCTCTTTGGTTGCCCTCTTCTTTTCTTCCCTGTAGTTTTTCTTCTGCACCTGAAAGAAGCACAGAGAGACAGACATCGCTAAGAACATCAATTTACACAACTGTGGTTATTAATATTCCACGCCTGCTTTCTCACTGAATCATATTTGGCAGATCTTTTTAATAAGACTAGAATCACACTCCTCAGTGTTCCTGTTAAATAACAGCTGGTCCCCTCTGACTGCAGTGAGCTGCGTTTAATTTCCCTTTTGAAATGTGAGGTGTCCTGCATATCCTGTGTGGTGGTGACACTGATGCACAATATAAAAATTAAATCTATCTAATATGAAGTATTATATGCATACTGACTCAACAAGTGACACAAGTGAAGGACAAAGTGTCAGTCAACAGAGCACAAGTTGAGAGAGAGTTATTATATGCACATCACATGAGTGCAAGGCTATCAAAAAACAGCGTACATGAGGGAAAAAGTAAGTCCTGCACACTCCATGCCTCAAAAGTTTAATGAAGACAATGTTTCGATCCTACTTGGATCTACGTCAGGTTAACATTGCTGTTTTCATTAAACTTGTACTGCATGGGATAAGTGTGCCTTACTTTTTTCCTCATGAAACAACAGTGCACAACAAGCACCAGTAACTAAATGTTACACATTTCACATGAATGTATTTTTAAGACTGATTATGCCTTAAATTTGAGAGAAACTTTGGAGAAATTTACAGAAACTTTCCAAGGCATGTATATCTGTTTCAAGGTCAATTTAAGATCGGGAATTTGCAGAATTTTGCACAGTTTCAATATAAAAATTGCACGTTTAAAGTTGTAGAGGGAACTTTTATATAAAAAAAGTTTTGTCATATATCTTTACATTGTAACAACATTTAGACAGTAATACATGAGACAAATAAAAAAATCATATCCCGCTGCTTCCTCATAGTGCTCCTTATGGTTTGCAATACTCCACCAGGCCTGAGTGAAAACAACCAATTAGAGCCGAGGAGTCTCTTATGCAGCTGTCAATCGCTGCTCATGAGCTTCAGTCAAACTAGGCAGCTCTGATCAAATATGTATCAAGAATCTGTTTCTGTTGAATATTCCTGGAATTCTGCAACCCTAGTCCAGACGCATAACACTAAAACTAAGCTGATTTCGCTTTCTTACCTTGAGGGACTCCTTCTTGGTGAGCTTTCCCCCAGATGCAGACACATCTTTGTCTGAGCCATTGTACAGCTTTGTTTCAGACTGTGAACACACAGAGGGGGAGAAAAAGGGTTTAACAACAAAGAGTAATGATCAATTAATCCCTACAGACATTCATGTGCCATTTTGAGTTAAAAAACACAACACAAACATGCCTGATGACTACAACCAAAGCTTTCCTATGAGGACGTGTGTCTCAAAATGTGAGAAGTCTACTTTACAATCATCAGCCAGTTGCACTGCTGCACTCTCTGAATAAAGTCACCCAGTAAATGTCTAAATGTAACCTTGATGACAAAGTGTTTCCTCTTAATGAAAAATCTATTACCTTAATCGTTTCCTTTAACTCAGCCTGGAGTTCGTTGCAGAATGACTTTGAATGTCTTTCACTAAAATGAAAGACTTAGAGGCAAATTCTACAGGAAGTAGATGTTTTTAGCCTGCCTGGTTGTATGACTGACTGATAGATAGTTATTTTTTTAATCCAAATTTTAGTAATTGTGAATTGAATTTTGTCTCTGTCTGCAACTTTGTGTTTTCACAGCTGAATGACTTGGCCAGGTCTCCCTTGAAAACGTTTCTTAATGTCAATGGGACCAACCTGATAGATAAATAAATAAATACATAAATAAATAAATACCAGAGTCTACTAAAATAAAAGACATCACATTTTCTATCTTTGCAATAATATTACTATAAGCAGGGAGCTGCAACATGACTGAGAAACAGCACATAGAAGTAATTGTTTTGCTTTGCCTCTCAAGCTGTTTTGTTTCCCTGGTCGCCCAAACTTAGCTCAGTTAGCAGAATGAAGCCTATAAATGCCAGCGCAGGTGTATCTCTGCCAGCTCCTCTCACAAGCCAATTGGAGCGATTTAAAGCGCCGAGACAGACGGGGGCGTGTGGGAATCCTAAAGCAGGACTACTTAAGGCCTCAAAAAGCATCGGACAAAGACTGAAGGTACATGATAACAAGCACCAAACGCTAAAACCTCCTCTTTCATTATCCTTTATTCTGCTCAGAAACTCACAACGAGTTGCCTTTGGCTGCCGTTATTGCTGTGGAGATGGATGGAAACAAGCTCAATTCTGCTTTTCCAAAGCTTTTTGAAGATGGTGGATGTTCTTGATAACAGACTCTACAGATTAACTGAAGTAGAAAGCGAAAAAAAAAAAAACCTGTCTCCTGTCATGTCCTGTCCATGTTTTCATACTTGAATTTTTAATAGGATTCCTGTGTGATGAAAGCGTCTCTGCTGTGACTCAGACACCCACGTCTGCACCGACAAACATATTTGATGTGGACCTCGAACGATAAACCAGACGGGCCTCCTCCACACAGAGCTCACTTGAAAGAAGGGCTGAGTCTGAATTTTAACTGATAAATGTTTGATGTGTACAGTTTATATGATGTGTGAGTCATCGCAATGTGGGCTCTCTCGCGCCTGAGGCAAAACTGGGAAAGGAAACAAGACATGCAGTAATTCCCATATGCTCTGCTCTCATTACGACACGCCAAAGCACCCGATCGCTCCTCCACACCCATCACATTACGACTCAGAGGAGTGATTTGCCTTACCTTGCTCTTAGATATGGAATGTGAGTCCTCTTTCAAAGGCAGAGGCAAGAGGTCCTCCTTCCCTCTTTCGAAACCTGGAGCAAAAAAATCGCAACAGCATTAAGACATATTCAGTCCACCATCAGTCTCACATTAACCGTATGCCATGCCAGGAGACAACCTGTGAATCACCCAGTGTGACAGGCTACTGATTATATCTTAGCAACCTTATTGGAAAGCCAGTGTATTTGCATCTTCTAGCATCGCGGTTCACAAATCCTGAAGTCCTCAGAGCCTTGAGGATGGACTAAAGAAGCTGCAAGGTAGAGTTGGATCAATTTTGTTTGTACAAGCTTCAACCAGTTAGATTTTATGCAAATCGGCTTCAATGGCATCAGTTGTGGCAAATTAAAAAGTAGCCTACATCAGCAACCTGTGCTGATTGCATGGTGCAAAAATCCAAAATTGTATTGCATTACTAATAACCACTTGTGTTTGACAGTCCATAAGCTGACCACCTGCATCAAATTTCAGTAGAAGAGGGAGTGGTATGAGCAGTGCAAGTTTGTTTACATTGTTTACATTAATGTTTGTGTGCTTTTTGGGGTGATAAGAGGAGACATTTTATGTACTGTGCAGGCAACTCAGCGCTGCCGTTTGGAGCTGAACTTTTGTCACAACTTTTCTGTTGTGTTTTTATTTATTCCTGTCGCTTGCTTTGAAAGCACTGCAATGGACAAGGAACGGCTGAAGCATGAAGCTAAAATGAGGAATTATCTCCATGATACCTTCTTCATTCACTACAAAAACTTAAGTACAGTGTCAGCTGACTGGAGGGAGACTGAAAGTTTCTGGTAAATGATAATCAATAAAAACAAGCTAGGCTACCTGCTAATGGGTATATTGTTTGTCATTCCCAGTAAATATCATAAAATTAAGCTGGTGTTTTCTGCTTAAAAAGTGACATTAAAATCATCGGAAGATACCAAGTAGTTCTAAAGATAAAAGTTATAGTCAGATGCTTGTTTGCTGTTAGATGTCATTATGCACCACTTGGGAGTGGCTTCTTTGTCAATTGTAACACCTGGTAAAATTCAGTATACTGGTAAATTAATAGTAAATTAAATTAAATGAAAGTAAATAAAAATTAAATTAAAGGAAATTATTTCAAACATTCTTTTACTGAACAAATTGAACAATGAACTGAACACAGAAAGTGACAAAAAAGAGGAAAAATTAGGTACATTATAAAGTGGTGTTTTCTAATGATATTCTCTATCAACTTAATCAAAAACAGCAGTGCAATATCTGTAGTCTTGGCATTGTTCATTGAGCAAGTCTAAATTGTGATTACAATTGTTTTTTTAAATATGTATTGTACAGCCATAGATGTCAGTTCTTACAGTAACACAACATACTTTCTGGCTGATGGGCTTTTTGGAAATTTCCTGTAACTCAATAGACTAAAAGACTAATAAATTAATGGATAATGGCAGAATATTTGCTAAAAAAATAAATAAATAAAAATCCTTATTTGCGGCTTTAACTGAATAAACAATGCTTTTAAGCCTTTTTAAAGAAAACAAAAACTTTACCCCACTAGCGATCATTAGTAAAATCAACCGGCCATATCAAATGTGTTTGAAAACACTTGCAGGGCTTTTGAGTCCAAATGTCTGGGTGGCCAAATGGAATCTCATTACATAATGTCAGTCACGAGAGCATGCTGTCCTTCACAGCCGCTGGAAGCCAGCCACAGGATCTGGATGGCAGCAAGCTGCCGCCTGCTGCGAGTCCCTAATCTGACCTGAACTCAAAAATTACATCAGTTGGCTGGTGAAAGGAGGTTCCCTGTTTTAATCCGTAGTTTGGCCGGGACGATGCAGCAGTGGAGAGGGAGCGGAAAACAAAGACAACTGCTCCAGTGAAGTTGCTAACGTGTCTTTCTATAGATCTCAAACTGGGCAATGAAGAATATGTGTATTAAGTGTGCTTTTGTGAATATAGTGTACCATGACAAATCTAAACACACAGACTGGCTGTTCTTCATTTAAACTCCATATTTAGCATTCCTAATCTTTATTAGTGAGCCAGTTTTTAACAGATTCCCCACTGACATCCCAGCAGCTGGTGACACCACTGGTCTCAAGGTGACAGAGAGCCTGTAAATATTTTATAGTTTCTGTCTCCTATCCACAGGCCATCAGTGTTTAGGAAGGAAGCACTGCTGAGTTTCATTACCAAATCAGATATTTGGAAAACAGTCACATCTTACTTGCTGTTTGAGTTAATAAAACAGCTGTGTGTCTGCAGTTGAGGCAAAAGCCTTTTTATGTATTCTTCCTGCGTACTTCCATTTTGTCCTGCAGACATCTTGTATCTTGAATTCCTAAATGACTCAGAGACCACATGCTTGGGTACTTTTAATAACAATGTGATATTCAGTGCATTACTGGAGTGATTTTGTGCAGAGTCGTGTGTATCATGTCCACTTTTTATTAGCCCGTCTCCCATTCCCTGCTTCTTCAATTTACAGTAATGTCTTTCAACAACCCTAAAAACAAACGTGCTTGCTGGCAGTGTGTTATGTGTACATACATAGAGTATGAGTAATAATGACTGTGATAGCAGACACACTCCAAACCAAAATGCACCTCAAGACGGAAGGTATAACAGTGTCTAAGTGTTTCGAGGAGTGCTTCTCAAGGCTTGAAACACAACATAAAAATGCAGTATAACTACTTCAGTATCTCCTGGTAATGGCAAAAGGTGCATTGGGTCAACAGCCCTGCTGTAAAAGTGCTACTTGAGCAAGAGTCAACTGCATACAGGCGTGTCCTGTTCAAAAACACTTCAGCTGTTTGAGTGATTGTTGCTATGAAAGCATGAAACCAAGCACTTCAGATGCCTTTGGTTTTCAATGCCAATCTGTATGAATTAAATTAAAAAGAAACTTGAAATAGGAGCCCTTTCATTTAGCTCAATGCATCTGACATCAGAGCTACACAGTGTTAGTTTAAAAGAGTACTTCACTGGCAAAATGGCCATCGCCACCATCACGTTATGTGAATTTGTGAAGAAAAATTTGTTTTTCTTGCATGCCTCCATGGTGAATGGAAAATCCAACAAAGGAGACCATTCTTCAAGTTCACATCCATTTTATTGTAGCGAACTTCCACACTTAAAACATCTGCTGCCACAAACACATGGGCCGTTCATTAGGAGCGCTGTTGATGGACACAGATGGAGCAGCAGAACGTCAGCTGCAGTGAAAGTGAAACTTAAATATACGGATCAAAAGATCAATTATCCAACTCGCAAGTCATGGGAAAAAAAAAGAAATCATGGAGACTTTCTCCTGTGCTAGCCCTGCAAAAACATCTGAATTTAGAGAGGGGACACAGAATGATATGAAGGGTCACACACACATTTAAAGAAAGATATGACAAAAAACAAAAACCAACATACACCCTAATTCTGTAGAAAACACAGAACAGCAAAACTTTACAAAAACTTGTGCAGTGTATTCCAAGTCTCATTTATCGAGTTGTATGCTTTGTACTTTGTACCAAACACATACATTTTGCTAAAACATTAAGATTTAAAACACTTCCACTTAGCAGTAGAGCACCCTGAGCATGCAAGTGCATTTCACCTCCACTTAAGCAGAGCTCAAATGCCAGGCATGCTACTCAGCCATGCATGAAACTGTTTGTACTAATGTGTTTTTAAATCATAATGGTTTAGCAAAAATGCACATGTTTGGGAAGTACTGAGCATAAGACTGGATAAATGAGATGTGGATTATACTGCATGAGTCATGTGTGAGTTTATACGAAGAGGTTTTGATATAGTTAAGCTGTACAACAGACCTTGTTTAGTTCTATTCATGGAAAATGTCTGCCTCCTTTGGATTCTCTGTTCACCTTGGAAGGAATTCAAGGTAACACTGGGTGAGCAACTCATACACAAATGGTCATTTAGCAGGTGCGTTATTACTTAACATAAGATAAAACTCCAGTTAGACAAATGCAGTAATATACATGAAGAAATGAAGGAATGGAATTATCTCTCTTGCCTGACAAGTGCTGCTTTTGTTTGAATGTGGATCTAGTTTCGACGGTAAATTAGATGTCCCACCAGACCATCTGTACCCACTTGACAGACGCATCTCCATGCCAGCATCAGCTGAAAAACAACTCGAGGGTAATTCAACCACTACAACGAGCCTCAAGAGGTTATGGAACTCAATGTCCCCTTTCTTTAATCTCAATGTATAGGGAGGAAACAGGATGATTATAAGAGAATAAATATGTTAATTAAAATGTACTATAGTGTAAATAAAAGCATCTCCCCCTGCTCTATTATTGTATAGACAAGCTGACTGTTAATATCCCCCATGTTCTGTTCAGCTTCTGTACTGTGGCCTGTTCCCTTCTATGGGAAGAGCTGTGCTTACATCATAGTAAATTATACAAGAATCTTTTAACAGCCTTTTGTCCAAAACGTGTTGGAGAATTTTGGGTTACATGCAAATTATATACACAGTTAATTGTATTGTGTCAATACTGTGATATGAAACTAGATATTATCTTAGATTTTGGATATGATAATATTGTAAGTTTATGTCTATTCCTGGATTTGAAGGCTGCATTGAAGTAAAGTGATGTAATTTTCTAAACTTACCAGACTGTTCTAGCCGCTTTATTATTTGCCTTTACCTACTTAGACATTATATTCACGTTACTGATGATTATCATATGTACACAATAATTTATCATTGTGTAAATATTTTGTGAAAGCACCAATTGTCAAACCTACAATATTGTCACAATACAATATCAAGGTATTTAATCAAAAGTATCATTATATGTGCGCGCAGCCCAAATTTAGCCAATATATAATCCGAGAGAGAGAACAGAATCAGGGTTTTCCAACACATTCATTTATTTGTAGTGGCCATTGCACAGGGTCTAAAAGTTTGCTTTCACTCAACTGTCTGCAGCTGCTCCTCTCATCCTTAGATCTGACCACGCTGACTGATCAAATATCCACCTGCAATTAAAACTCTACAAAGTAGAGTTCTGTCTGTGCTGCACTCACGGAAATGCAACAATGTAGAGGTGGACTCAGAATATGTCAGCTATCGCCACATGTAGATGATAATTCTATAGGAAGCAAAAGAATAATAACTGATCTAATAGAAACACTAATTTGCATGCTTGGTAGCCCTGCCTTTTGCTATCAAGCAGTCAGACAAAAATTAATGTGCTCTACTGTGATGATGAAGAGTCCCATTTCAATTTGAGACACTTTAAAGTGCCACTTCTCCACTCCATTAAAACTTGTGTTCAGAGACCGAAATGCGTTACCATGGCACAATGAGTAAATACAAAAAAATGGCTTGAGGCAGCTTGTTAAATGATTATAGGTGACATAATGTAACATGAAATGATAAAGCTGAAAAAGAGCCTCCATTGGGTTTCCATCTTGGGTGGAAAAACAAGTTCATTTATCAGTATGTTTAAAATAAGAAAGGAAGCAGTGTATCAAAACCTAGTCACTCCTATCCAAATATATCTCAGGACTATCAATTGTCACGTCATCATGTGCAATTAGTCATTTCAGGTACCTGGCTTTGGAAAAATACTCTCCAACTAAACCTTTCTTTCAATACTTGAGAACGTTAGTTTTGAAAATGATCCACCAGGGTTTGAGGTATCTCTCATGTGTAATCTTAATCCTAATAAATCCACAAGAACCTCTCTGTTAAATTTTTGGATTATGCAAAATGTTAAGGACAATAGCCAGGCTTAGAAATGGGCTTGTGCTCAGTGGTACAGAATATTTTGATAAGCGTTTCTTCTGCTAATGACTGTAGCCGTGCAGGGAAGCAATCACTGTGTGGAACCAAAAGGAGATTTAAAGTGGGAGTGGGTTTAGGTGATGTGAATTTCACAAAGAAGTGCTTAAGTATGCCATGATTTTAATGGGAATGCATATTATTTTGTTGAAATGATCACACCATTCCCAATAATGTGACTCTGTATATTGTTAGCTGTTGCATTTGTCATGTATTTACCAGGTACTTACCTAAACAGTCTATAAAAATAAAAAAAACAGCAAGTATTCTACATATTAAACTAATATTATTATTAAAAGTATTCTGCTTAATACTAGAGGTACTACTTCACAGTTATAGGCCTCTGCGAACCAGTAAAATTGCACTAATAATTTACATCACTGTTTGTGAAAACATTGATGCTTTACACGTATCTTCTGCAGCACAGATGATCTTTACAATCAGCGCAGTTTCAAGATTAGTTTTACCAACTCAGTATCTGACCAAATGCCCCTCCTTCTCTTTCTGAGTTATGATGTTGAGTAATGTAAAAAGTGTTTTGCAGAATATCAAGATGATGCAGTTAAGTTGGCCTTTGAACTTTTACTTACTAAGGATATTTGTGTGGAATTTGTCGTGATTTGCACATGAATTGTTGACTTATGGCCGAAAAAATGTCTTTTTTGTGAGGTCTACCAAATCACACCAATAAACTGCACAAAATCGAAATTGCATATGCAAAATATTGCACATACATTGCACTTAACACTGTAAAATATTTTCACCAAGTTGGTCATTGCTTATTTTCCCATGTTTTTTAAAAAAAAAAACAATTGCACCAATTTACTCAGATTTCAAAGGTTTAAATACTGAATCATGAATGGCACCTGAAAGCAGGAAAAGGGGTGTAGCTTCAGGTTTCTAAGAGTAAAGGAGCCTGGGAATTCAAGAGTAACCTTTAATTCAACATTTTACATTCTTGTCATTGACCTCCCACAATCCCCACAAAAACCCATCTTAGGTGAGTTGTCTTTCTTGTATGAGACAGTACAAATACAGCCAGAGTTCTGCCACACAACTGTTGCTGTGTTAAAAAGCTTCAAAACACGTATTTTTACTGTAATACACCCAGTCTGCATCCAGCCCATTTCAAATCTCTCACAACAAACTACTAGGGAATAGCTCCAAAATGGAAAGCCCGCAAATATGTGAAAAGATACCACATACTTTAGATAAAAAAGAGCAAAGGACTGAAGATCAATTAACATTTCAACATAAAACAAGTCGATGTGAGATTGCTCAGTGAACATCCTCTGGGAGATTTCAGTGGATCAAAGCAAAAATAACTAACGAACAGCATGTTTTATTTTGATCGGTTTTTTTTGGGGGGGGTTTTTTTTTTAAAATAAATTCAATAACTTTTCAGTGCCCATGTTTTTCTCTCACTGCATACATTAACAATACATGTTGTCAGGGCATTCATTGCAAATCAGCAAAATCTAACCCTTTCCTTATGAGAATGCATGTCGGGGAGTGAGTTTGTGTGTACAGCTCGAGACTCACGCTCCACTGCAGTCCGACTAGTCTGGCTTTTAAAAACTAGAGCCGCAGTGCTTTCACTCTGCATCAAAGATCACACACAGGAGAGAGAAAGAGATCGAGAGAGGAAGAGCTGTGTGCTGCTACAATAAATGCCTTTTCACATTAATGCTCTGTCTCGCAAAATGAATACAGTCGGCCAAAGCATTGCATCAATATATGCCTCAGACTGCAGACATAATAAAAGCCGCGAAAGGAGAAAAAAATGTTGACAAAAACACTCACTCAGTCCAACCACATATTTTAAGAAAGTATAGAAATCCTCTGTAAACATGTTTTATCACCAACCGTCTCTGCTATAAAGTCTCAAAAATGGCCATCTCTAAACATATGAATACCACATGCTATGTGGTAGAAGTAGGTAAGAGCAGTCACTGTGTATTTATGTTTGAGGAGGTAAAGATTTGGTAGAGTCAGCCTCTCTGCTGGGATTAACACAGCAACATAAGGATACGCTGAATTAAAATGGCAAAATATCAACTTCACCAACACAACAACCTTTAGAAATCACCATCTGCAGGTGTGAAATTTTAGACATTCAGCACCTAAACTTTGTAACCATGTTATTTGTTGCAGTAATCATCACTGGGATCAGTGATGATTACTGCAACACTTGTCTGATGCGGGTGTAGACTGTGCTCTGCTTTGGAGCAAATTTTAGTTTAGTAGCAAAAAATGGAATTACACCATCCGGGTCCATCATTTGATGACAGATTAAATTTGTGGAGAAGTTATTTTGAGTGTCGCATCCCCTGCAAAATGACTACTTTCTCCATCTGGATTTGATTCATTTGGTCCGATTACACTTTGAAAGTTTTATCTCGATTCAAGTTAGCAGAGTACTAAACCAGAAGTTAGTCATTAAGCCAGCGGATGTTAGCTGCTTTGCAGCACCCAGCCACAATAACTCGAGCAGGCTTGCTTTATGGGCCTCACAACAGGGAAGATCCAGTAGGGGTGAAGGGGAAAAATCATACAGCCATAGAATTGCAATATTTTTGTGTGGCAATATCATATTGTTACACAGATGCCAAGTATAGATTTTTTTAGTTATTTAAATTATGAATATTACAAATAAGAATTAAACCTTTGGTTAGAATGATACTAGAATGATAATCAAAAGCCTTTTCAGTTCACTAGATACATTTTGCTGCAATGAAAATAACTGAAGTAAGATGACCAGACAAAAAATTAATCTTATTAAAAAATACAAATATTGACAAAGTTTTCCTTTGGGGACATAATTTTCAGTTTAAAAAAGGGCAATAAATTGCTATTTATTTTATCACAATACTCATATATCCCAGCATACTGTAACAAAAAAAAAAAAACAAATAAAAATATTGCAGAAATGTCCTCCTCCTCCAGATCTGAAGTACAGTCAGGCTTAACTCTAGGGTAATGATTATCAAATTATGTTTGTTTTTTATCTCGAAAAGTTAAATCACAAACATAAGTCTGTTAATGTTTTTTGTGATGTTTTATAAGAGTGCTCATCTCCAAGTGTGCAAATGAATTCATCAAAATAATCAAGAATAATCATGAAAATTGAAAGATGGCTGGTCCACCAAAGATTAAAAAAAAAAAAAGAAAAAGATACGAACCGGGACATTTCAGTTTTGCAGATTTTCTCTTTTTAGATGATTAGCCATTTGATAATCTCCATCAAACTCTGAACTGCTTTATTTTATTTAATACATTATAAGTAGAAATATGTTGAGTATATCAAAGTATAGATAGGATATTTGTTTTGAAAAAAACTGGCACAGAATGGCGCAGTCCTTCTTCATTCCTGTGCAGAATGACCTGCTTGGCTGACACAGTTCAACTAATTTGCTGTTCACGCTGTATGTAGGATATGAGGATACTGCACCAAAATAGCAAGTTCAAAGCAAAATGGTAGCCCCCATTTGTTGAATGTGTACAGAATGAAGGAAAACAATCTGTTTCACATGTTAGATACTTGACTGTAGCCTCTGTAGGGCAGCATCCATCAAGGTATTCCCGAGTCTCAAATATTAAAGATAATGGAGAGGCATGTCACCTCTATACTAGTGATAGTAAAGAAAATATAAGTGCAACAGAAAACTGTGTCCACTGCTTTAAAACATGAAATTGTGTGTGATCGGTGTACAAATTTTCACTGTTATTAACATCACTCGATTTTTCAAGAATTGATCCAAAAAACCACAAAGCATGCAGTAGTGTTGCAAGTTAAGATGAGGTTGACTTTCACAGAGACTACATTTAATTTGACTTCTTAAATACAGTAATAAAACTTGACAGCAAAGGTAATGGAAAAGGGGTACTCTAACTTAGCATTGCACTTCCATAAAGATGTGGAACTTGTGAGTGGCTGATTTAAAAATTTTTTTAATCAAAAATAAAGCCAAAGAGCTGAGATGTTCTGACTTCAGAGTCCCTGCCAAAAATGCTTGGTCCTACACTGTGACTTCTAGGGATGTTCTTCAAATGCTTATTTTATTATTTTCCATAATATCAACATAAACTAAGTAAATCAAGACAACACAGCACAAATACAAGACCACACAAAACAACACAGTACAGTCCCCATCCTAATTATGACTTAAGATTTTAGTCCCATCATCGGTACATCAGTGATCACAGAGGGGTCCATTCTAAAGAGCACTGTCCTCTAATTAATGTATAATAGGTTTCGGCAGCCAGTCCAAGAAAGGCTTTCATATATCTATGCAATCCTGGATATTTCCTTTAAGTACAGAGTTAATTTTTTCATGTGGGAAACACTGAAAACCTCTCCCCGCCACATTGTGAATGTAGGAGGTATGTCCTTAATCCAGAGAATGCGAAAGAGAATACATTGCCTTGCAAAAAATAGCAATTTATCAAGCAGTGTTCCTTTCAGAGAGGGAAGTGACATGCTTTTAATGGGTAGGCTCAGTAAGAAGAGGCCCGGTTCTTTCTTAATAGTAATTTCAAAAATATTACTAACTTCTTCAGCTCTATAGTTCCAGAACTGCGAGATGTATTTGCAATGCCGAAAAAGATGGAAGCAATTTTCTAGGGACTTCTAGGGATGGTAATGATGGCCCCCATCATTGGATACTAACCCTCTTCACTGGTGAAAAGATTGGCAAACTTTCTGTCACTACCATTAGTTAGCAATAGCTAACACAGCGGCAGCGGCCAACATCCAACACAAGGCCGTTACATGGTCCCAGCAAACTCTAACCAACGCTGAAATGGCTCGAGTCTGTTGTCAAATGTCCCCTTACCACCCCACCATGCCAGGTATCAGTTAATGATTGGTAAAGGAGGGTCAGCCATCTGTTACATTAAAACCCTCAAATTTACCATTCCTAATGACTTCCCAGTTTCTCACACAGGCTTTCTGTTATAAATGTATAGTTTCTGAGCCTGACATAAGATAACATGACATATTTTCTGAGACTTCAGACACTCCTCCAGAGCCACAGAAGACATTAAACAACCCTTTTCAGATATTGAACAGGACTCTATGAGATCAATCAACTATTTGTCATAAGTAAATATGGCGAACTTCCCCTTTAAAAGAAAGTTTTGATTATTATTTAACATAATTTCAAAATATCCTGTTAGGTTCTTGTTATCGAACCTCAAGCATACTTCTGCTCTTTGCAGCTGTAGTGCATCACCCCCTCTTGTTAATCAGAAAAATCTTATCTCATAATCTTTATGGTCAGAGACTCTGCTGAATGTTCCACCGTTCAGTATGCCAAGTCATGCTGACCTAAAGAGGAGCCATGATTCCATCTAATTATCAACCTCAAGGGTACAGCTTTTTCCACTCTCTTATTAGCTTTATAAAGGCCCCATTTTCAGCCTCCACATCAATTTCCCTCGCAGTTAGTCCCTGGCTACAGCAGAAGCAACAGTAAACAACACATTAAAAATGACCATTCCTACATGAAAGGGTGCATCCAATCAATGTTACGCAGTAATTACACAAATTAACAATAAAGTGTGATATTACTTAGGGATTAACGGCATTTGTGGACAAATGGTCTATCAAGGTAGTTTTGTAGGGCTATCAAAAATTCAAACCAGCACAGCTGAGCCCAAGTCCGTCCCTACCCTGAATCATTATATTTCCCAGCCTTGTACTTGGCCTTCAAACCTGAATATTACACAAACCAACATGACAACAACTGAGATGAAGTGGCCCAATCCATATTAAAAGTGTTGTTCTTTTATCCTGTCTGCACACAGGAAGGTTGACGAGACAGAAGTACATTATCTCTTGGAAGGGCTGATATTTCAAACAGGAGGTGTCTGGATGAGAGTGGGGGCATCAGGCAGGTTGTATTACCATGCCGTTTTGTGTTGGTGCTCTAAATATAGTCAACTGGGGCTGAGTTCATGTGCAATGTCAGATGCTGGCGTGTTCCTCAGACTTGGTAAATACTGCAGGCAATGACCTGGTGCCATATCTTTTGACATTTGAAAGAAGTGTTAGGAGAGTCAAACTTCAATGCTTTGCTAAGAAACGGATACCATGCACAAACCAAGAATTTGCCAATGAATCTTTGGCGTTCAAAGCACTTCAAGAGAAATTTATTTTACACACCACAAGATAGAGAGATGCAGAATCATTCCTTGTACAGTTAGTAGCTTGGTACTCTTTTGTAACAGCAAAAAAGAGTCAGATAAGTGGTTTCGGTCAGCTGCACTCAACAGACACTGCCCTTCTCAAGAGTCTCAAAGAGACTCAGAGACAAAAGAGTTTCCCAGTTATCACAGTTTCTGATGGTTATGTCCTCAATTTGCTTTGTTTTTGTTGACAGCTTACAACTCAAATACATTCAATTTAATACAGTAAGGCAGTAATAAAGTAAGGCAGAAAATTATCATATAAAAATAAATCAAATCAAATCAATCAGTCAAATCAATCATCAATGTTCAGCATTTTTGCAAAAAACAATAAACAATAAATAATTAAAGCGATTATGGAAATTGTTGCTGATTAATTTTCTGTTGATAGATCATAATTTATTTTAGCTCTGGTGGATTTTGTAAAAACCCTTCACATTTCTTAAAGTACAGTGGTGAAAAAAAAATGGATATTGCCACAAAGACTGGATGTAGGCCTTGTATTTGCACTATTAATGAAAAATTGATGATGCCCAGCCCCAATCACAACAGGAAATGAAATGGCTAGGGACAATTAGTTGAGAGGCGAGCATAACCACAAAGCTTTTGACATCACACATTTTGCCAGCATACAAAAAGTAGTCATCAACAGTCTGTACAAGGCTGTTTTGTGTAGGTAGAGTAAAAAAATGCTGTGGATATAATAAAAACAGGAAGACAGACGTACAAAGTAAGAGAAAAACAAAATAAAATAATGAGTAAGGGGAACCTGGCTGCACCAGCTGCCTCCTGCAGTCTCTCTTAAAGCTGGTGCCTGTTAGCAGAGCATCTAAAATAAGGATGACTGGAGCCGAGGCTGTGAGCTGACTGCGAGAAAAACACTATGACTCAGACAATGTCTTGCGGCTGAAGTTATTTGTATTGCTGGACAAGGTGCTAGTTTAGAGGGGAAAGAAGTGGGCTTTTGGCCAAAAGGTCACCAGCGTGAATCCCCAGACATGGAAAGGTCGAGGGATAGAAAAGACAGTGGCGGGAAATCTCCCCTCCCTCAACAACTGCTGCCCTTAGGCAAGGCACTTAACTGACTGAGCTGCTCACTGACAAAAACAGCAGAGGACTGAGGTTGTACCAGGTCACCTAAATCTGAATTACTGCATCAAAGTGTGGCAGTGTTTGTGCACAGTCAGCCTTTCCAGGATTAATAACGGTTAAAAAAAGTCAGGTGGAATAGAACATCCACTCTCTCAAAGCTCCAGGGGCTGCCAGCTGTCTGCCTCCAGGTTTGTGTCCTTTTCAGCAGGACAAACAAAGGAAAGATCAGAGGGAGCGATTCTACAAATGAGCACGAAACTGATTTAATCCTAAATGTTCTGGGGGATTTGATGCACTTCTAAAAAGGAAAAGGATTATCACTGCACTCTCATGGAGGTATCATTGAAACCTGAGTAAAAACAAACCAGCTGAGCTGCAGGCTGAGCCTTCCTCATTCATCAGTTTGCAGCGGCCTGTTTGAACTACAACAGCCCAAAAATGCTTATCTGTACTGTTCTTCAAATGTGAAGAGAGAGGACAAAGAGTCCTTGAAGTAAGGAGTTAGAAACAAACACCTAACATCTATGACGAAGCAAAATTCTTCAAAGGAATGGTTGTGTACTTTTTGATAGGAAAGATAGGTCATTTAAAACTTAACTCATACTGTTGTTAGATATGCTGTTGCTTGAGTTTTCTTAACATTGTAATGACTTTTATGACCATTACCTTTTTACTCAAACTTAAATTGAAATTAAATTTTGTTTTGGTAAAGAATCAGCACATACCTATTCAACAAAAGTTGTAAATTAACAAAAAAAAAAAAAAATAAAGAACTTTTAGGTTTGTTTTTTTTTTACCTTGATTGTTCCCTCAGCATTAATGTTCTCTAGCCAGAACAAACTTTTTAGTTCCTAGTAATGATGTAAGTACTTTGATTTGATTAATTAGCTGTTGCTTAGTATCCTGTCTTTCTTTTTAGGTTTTCAGGGTTTCCCTCACATTCATTTATTTAAGGCAGTCCACCGCAATTACATCATTTAGTCATTCATTTACCACAATCTTGGAGGGCATAGAGTACTCTGGGCGCAGTTGGAGAAGCAGAATGCCAGGCACAGTTAAAGTGAAAGTCAACTGATAGTGCTGGATCTTTACTTTCGCTCCTCTAACCGCTTCTCTGTGATCACCTCTAACCCTGTGATTCATATTCTTCAAATTACTGCTCCAACTGCACTGCATTCACAGATCCACAAAAACAGGTGAATTTAGAAAGGGCAGACAGAATGATTTAAAAAAAAAAAAGAGAAATATGCTCACAAGTCATAGTAAGAGTGGGTTAGGTCATTCCTTGGCTATCCTTGAATTCACATATTTGCTTCTGGTTTCCCTTGAATGACAAATGCAGACTACCGCTGCCTGCTGCTATGGAAAGCTATTTCCTCTTACGCAAGCACAGAGCGTACATGTTAGCTGGCCATGGGCTGTAGTCTTTAAAGTGCAACAAAAGGCCAAACAACTGTCTACATTTGCCACCGATAGTTCTTTGATACTGGTTTGGTGTGTCAGGGCCTATGCTTGTTATCTTAGAAACTTGGAAAACAAATTCAGCAGTACCAACATGTTATATGTTGGAGTTGGGCAGATGTCTTAAATCATGGAAGAAACTAGGCTTGGGTATACCAGGGTATAAAGAAATCCTGAAAGTATGTTTTTCAACTCCCTACATAAATACAGGCACTCCTCTTTCTATGAAACTCATTGTATGTAGTGCACAGCTTGCACCACCAGAGCTTAGCCTCTGGTCTCTATTGGTGGAACAGGCAGCTGAGCTGAAAGACACAGCGTCCGCCTAGTGGTGGAGGGAGAAGTTACAGGACTGTAAACAGCCGGCACCCAGAAGATAAAGAGAGACTGCGTTTTTTTTACATATAACTTGATGATTTAAGGATTTATTTTGACCAAACCGAAGCTGGTGATTGTTGGAGTAGGATTGTTGGACTTACTAACAAGAGTTACCAAGACGGTTTAGGTGGGTTTTATTTTGTTTGAGTTTGAATAAAGTGTGTTTTATGATATGTTAAAAAGCCAAAAAAGCACCTCACACTTACACCACCATATACCCATGCCCCAGAGAAATTTCAGGAAGTTATGAAAAATCAGATACCAACCAAGCCTGGTAGGAACTTATTGTATCTGCATTTGTAGAATATAAGATAATTAAGTGCTCCCTTCAGTAGTGCACCCCAGAAGCTGATGGTGTATCTCCTAGCAACACCAGCCCTTAAATTTTGCTCGACAGCTGCCATGTCAAACTCACACCCAGAGGCTTGAACCTGAAATTCGTCCGTAACGTCTTCATCTTTCGAAAAGTGGAGAATATGCACAATAGCTGCAGTATCATTAGAACTTCTCACACACAAAGTCAGAAGAATATTTTGTGTTTGTATTTAGCAGTAAAAAATGATAACTTTTTAGTTGCTCCTTGACTGTGTTCATGGTGGTAATGCATTCAAATGTTTCTTTTCCAGTTTCTTTCTCTCTCCTAACAAAAACAATGTGCTTTTTGCTGCAGAAACTTGAGTGCAACCTCCAAACCGAGTATGATTCTACACACATTAGTCGAGACAAGCTCTTTCAAGGGAAGCTACTGAGAGTCAACAAAGCATCTGAAGAATTCTTAGCGGCCACAGTGGGGAACTATGTGACACACCTTCTTCACAGCTCATCAGTGCAAGCACGTTTTACATCCACTACCACCGAGCTACAAGTAAATCACAAGTAAAACTACAGACTCTATTAATGCAACATTTCCCATTACGGCGCTCCAAACCACACCATCACACACCCACCTGGCAGCGAAATGGGTGACAGCTCGTTATAGCCCCCGAAGGAGGCATTGCGGATGAGTTTGCGTCCGTCCGGGTGTGGAGGTCGAAGCGATGCAGAACCGCCGCACGTGGAGAAACGGCGGCGACCCAGCAGGCCCTCCTCTTTCATCATGGGGCCGACGGGTGCTCCCTCGGTGTGTGGGAGGAAGGGAAGGAGGGAGGGGTGGGGGAATGCTGAGGAAACTAGAGGGTCGAGGGGGGGTCGGGAAACAGTCCGATCCGTCCCACGCAGCTAGTGAGCCAAGCGAATAAACCAATACACACAAACACACACACACAGAGTAGCTCAGACACTGAACAAGTGCAGTATGCTGTTTTCCTCTACGCTCCCTTCAGCACACTGCTTCCTCTCTCCCTCACACACACTCTCTCTGTGCTCTGTGAGTGTGTGTGAAAGCAGCAGCCAGTAAGTACTTAATAACGAATAAACCGAGCCCCTCCTACTCCCTCTCCTCTGGATGGGTAGGAGAGCTGCATGTTAGCTCGGAAAGAGCCCTTATGTTCCACATCTCATCTTTCTCTTCTGGTCAATCTCTCGCTACATTTTCAATTCTGGATTTTAGACTCAAAGGGACGCTCCACTGCTTTTGAAGACATTTTTATCATACTTACAATGAAAGTACAGCTAATAAACGTGTCTGTGCTCATTTTGATGTATCAAACAAAACCGTACCACTTGTGTGAGTCTGAACAGGTTTGTGTGAGCCACATATAAGACAACAGATGAGCAAATGCAACATGCAGAGGCATAAGCTCAAGCTGCTCTGGATACTCCTCCCTTATAGCTATTTGCTAACACAGACAGGTAGCAGCTAGTGTGGCTGTCAAACAGACTGCTCAACAAGCAGCATCAGTGCTGCCAGCTAGGGAGGTACCAGCAAAGCCACTGGGAGCAGAAAAGCAGAGCTGACAAATAAAATTTGGATCCAGTTGCCAACCAACTCCAGTCAGTAACATGAGTTTCACCAGAGTGTTTTTGCCAAATGCTGCCAGTTCTGAGGAAGTGCATGTTTGGGTGAGAAATGGGAGGCAACTGACTGCTCCACTTATTGTAACTATGCTTATTGAGTCAGAACCCATATTTACCTAATTTTTGATCTGAACTAGGGCGCTTCAGCATTACATGATTTTTTGCTATTACTTCCATTTCAGAGCAGGAGTGATTACTTGCTTAGAGTCCCCTAATTATCGTGATTTACTTGCAAAAAGCTATTTAAGCTTAAAAAAAGCTGTACTTAACTTGCAATAGTTTTAGACCAGAAAGTAACAACTTAGATTCCAAATATGGGATCACTTTATCCAAACAACACCTATTTGGAAATTTGCACCAATGTTTTCGTAGAAATCCATTCACTGTTTACAACACCAACTAGCGCACCAAACGCTGAGCCAGATAAAAAAAAAAACATCTGCTCACAACAGCTGCTAATGTGTTATTGCATCACATAACTCTTCAAAAGTTGAGCGGATCATCTGGAAGTTGAATCCACAATTCCTCTGTGAAATCGTGGACTATCACCTCCCAGAAATCCCTCATACGTGGCCGCTCCAATGCATGAGGGGCTCGTCTTTCTATTATGGCTCGCATAACATGCCTGCGTCGCCTTTGATTGGAAATAATGACGGCTAGTGCGGTGGCTGCAATAGAAATAAACCTGCTAATATTTTGAACATCAATCGCCATGCTTCTTGGAATGTTATTGCAAAAAAAGAAATCACATAACATCACTTAATTGAAAGTCGAAATATATAACAAAAATAACGTAATATAACAAAAAGTCTTTTTGGGCCGACTGGCATCACGTGACACAGCTAGAAATTGTAATTCTATGTCAAATCGGCTTCAAACCCCAGCTGTGCCCCTGGGGCTTGGCCCTGACACACTCACTTCCCAGGCTGGTGTGGTGAAGGTTTACGACGGTGAAACATCCATGCAATACGTATTGGAACATGTGGGCACTGTGGTTTAAGCTCTGTGCAGAGAAACAATGTCTCCATTAATATGAAAGGCTCTTAAGATCTTATTTTGTTAATGGCCCAAACAAACCACAAGTTCTCGATGAATATTCACATTAATAGCCGTGAAATGTCCCTTTAAGACACTATTATCACACTATTCTCTTGTATTTATCACTCAGGTAAAAAAGCTTATAAACTATGCTATATAGCTAATGTAACACACACATACACACACCGGCACAAACAATCACAAAACATAGGCTCTGCTGAGGACAGAAGGAAGCACTTGATCGCACCTGTGCTCAGGTGACCCTACTATATCCCCCAGACATAAACCAATTACTTTCACCCACAGGCTACTTATCAAGCCAACAAAAAACTGCATCTTTGTTATACACTATTTATTCACTACAGTGCCAGACAGAAAAGGCTCCAGTGTGACACTCACTGAATGCCGCATCGAAGCGCGTGCTTCCCATTGCTGAAACCGAATGCTTTGTCTGTGACCGAGCAGGTGACACTGACTGTAAATTGCTTTGTTGGCAGACATCTGTGACGCACTTAGGACACTGTTTCCTAGAAATGTTATCTCCATGGCGAGAAGCCAGCTGTATTTTCATATGTGGCTCAGACCAAACAAAAAGCTATATCTGGATTTGTTTCAGACGTCTTTGAGAAACTGAGCCTCTTTGCATGCTGTAAGTATCCATTATATGTAGTTTTTGAATTTTTAAAAATGAAAAACTTGCTCAGCTGTTGTGCTGAAAGCTGTGAAAGATACTGAAGGTCATCAGGATGGTTCACACCGAGTGAAAAGAAAGTGTATCTTGAAAAAGGCTGCGGAGGTTACTGTATATCTGCAGAAATGAATCAGCCTGGCATTGGGCCTCATCTTTGAAACCCAATCTGCTGTTGACCCGTCTACAGTATACTTGCATCTCCATCTTTCTTTTAGCCCACTTGTCCTATTTTACTCGGGGTTCAGACACATTTTTACCAATAAATTTACATGACTTTCGGGCATATTTTAAAGACCATACATCCTTTGAAACCACCATCAATACTCGTTATTGGTTCTTTTTCATTCAATTTAATTGTTCAGAACTGAACAATTAAATATGACTTAGGGACTGTTCATTATTTAAAAAAATCACACCTTATATCACAACCAGAAATCATCATTGGATTTTTAACTTTCGGAAAGTACTTGAACACATCATGTGTTATCATACTGGATTTTGAAACAAAATTACATAACTTTACCAAAACTTTAGGGCATATTTAATTTTCCAAAACTTTTCCAGGCGTGGAATTGCTGTTTACAAATTCCATGACTTTACCAGTTTTTTTCTATGACTGCACATTCCTTGTTTACTTAATCGTTTTAGCATGTTAAAAACATATAGCTTTCTGTTGGCACCACTCCACGCCCTGCTACCAACTGTCCATGGAGACATCCAAGACAACACAGAGAAGTGTTAAAACAACTAAAACAACTATCCCCGAGCCAACTGATGAGTCTTAAAATGGATAAATGTGCGGCTCTGCCCATCTGACTCACACATGCTTTATTAGCACAGGTAATTAGGATGTTCTGTATGTATAATTCAGATCCCAGACCTAATTAACCTGCTTGCAGAGGAAAAGTGTCTAATTTTTTTCTGCTCCAGTGGCATTTAAGAGGCACTTGTGCAACATTAGCTAAGTATAGTCATCATCTGGGTCATTTCTCAAGTTATTTCCAGTGAAGTTAGGGCCGACTCTTGTTAATGAGTTTGGATTCTGGCATAATGTACCTTCACGACATTCACTAACTGAACAAATAGAGCGTATCTATAGACCAGCATGACTTTCAACTAATGGAAACATTCAGTCCAACCTTTTGTCTTTGCTTTAAAGATATGTTTCGCAAGCATGAATAAAACATGATCACACATTTTACACATTTCATCTACTTTCATTTCTTCTCTAAAAAGCATTCCTGTCGCAGGGACGTACAGAACCACTCAGCGTACAAATGTGAGCATTGTTTGAATATTAGCTCTTTGGCTAGACGAGTCGGATGGAGTTACCCGTGCACCACGTCTACCTGCTCCAGTGCTTTAAGTCTCATGTGTATCAGGTGAGCTGGTGTCAGGTATTGGTAGTGCCGCTGTGCCAAACTGGCTGGTGCAGGTGTGAGTGAAGATCTACAGTACAGCTAGACTGTGGAACAGTAACCCAACACAGGTATTCAAGGAAGGGGCCAAAGTTTTTACTACATTTGCATGTTGCAGGACTTGATTTCAGAAACAATACTGTGCCTTTTTTTATTAGCAATGCTCGAGCGATGGCAAATACAGTCAGTCAGTCTGTCAGTCAGCCCACCACTTTGGCCTGAATACAAAATATCTTGACTATTGGATGGACTGCTATGAAATTTAATAGCAATTTCCATGGTGCCCAGAAAATGAATCCTGTAGATTTACTCACTTCTCCAGTGCCACCATGAGTTTGATATTTTTGTTTTTGAGTGAAATGTCTTGACAACTACAGAATGGATTGTCACGAAATTTGGTGCAGACACTCATGCCAACTGAAATAACTTTGGTGACCCTCTGACTCTCCATCTGGTCAAAATCTCTATCAATCTGATAAAACTTGAACAAATACCTGTAAAACTAATGTTAATCCATCTCAGCTATCTGTTTTGTTTAGTGATAGTTGGCAAATGTTAGCAACAAGCTAAAGCTAATCTTACTTAAATGCCAAAATATCCAAATATCTATACAGCATTTTCCCTATTCTGAAGCAGTGCACTGCCATGAATCCATGACCGTGGTTAGTGTCTGTGTTTAGTTCACGTAATAACAGCAGGACAGTCGGATGTGTGTTTTCTTAACTGCTAAAGTCTGCTGAACAGGTGAAGAAAAGATAAAGTTGTTGGTAGGCTCCCCATTACAAACAGGCTGGTTAATAAACAACTTTTTTAATGTGTTTACAGATTCTGTGTTTTTGTGTTTTTAGCTGTGCTAGACCAGAGAATAATTTGTTAAAACAGATTAATGATGGTGTTTTGCTCTCACTGTTGTCCAAGAAGTTTGCTTGAAGTCATGTTAACAGGGTTTCATGTGGAGTGTGCACTGGGCTGGATTCAATTTAAAAATAGCCTTTAAAATGCTACACTGCTTATCAGCAGCTGTGAATATTGGTTAAGGACAGTGTATAATGTCAGTTTGATGTATAATGACGACTGCTCACTTTAATACTTTTTTGATTTTAAGAGTAAGAATTAATTGTTTTAAATAATTTTCTATTTTTAGAACCTGCCAATGCAATAAAGGTTATTTAACTTTTTTCCTCAAAACAAGGACCTTGGTTCCTTCCTGTTTTTTCAGCAACTCATGAATATTTCACCCTTTAAAGCAAAAAATATAACGAAAAGGCAATGAGCAGATTTAAGAAGAAATAATCCAGAAATTTGCAAGAAATATATATATATATATTTTTAAAAAGTACAAGAAAATTACCTGAAAGAAATTAGCAGCAATTAGTCATTAGTTTAAAAAATAGAAAAAAAAAGGAAAGACATTAAAAAACTACTTAAAGTTAAAGCCATTCTGTAAAAATCATTTTAAATATATCGTTATGATATTTATATAAATAGTTCTCTGGAAATTTTACCCTAGCTTTTTATAGTAATTTCTTGCAGTTTGAGGCGCATTTCTTTCCCAGTTCCGCAGTGCCTTTTTTGTCATGCTTTTAAGAAAATCAAATCAAGTTTCGGAGGTTTCAAAGGTTTAAATACTTGTGAAAGAGCCTCAAAGTGTTAAATTTGAGAATGGAATGAGCTCTGATGGGAACACAAAAGTCAGAACCACCAGTGGATGATGATCTTGCTTTGTTGTCAATCAGAAAAGCTATAGCGAATCAAATATTTCTAACAGCTCGAAGAAATCCAAGCAATCTAACCATGTCTACATAGCAGACGACCTATGACACAGTAACCCACGATCAACAAAACATCTGATACCATGTAGTGCAAGTGATCCAAACGCTGCAGACACTAGGTCACATGCAGACAAATCTTTCTAGTCTTACAGAAAGGCCACACGGAGGACCCTGTAAGCCTGGGATTAGCTCTGCAACAAAGAGGCTTTTTGAACACTAGCCTAAAGGCATCTTCTGCTCTATTCCTCTCCTCCTAGTGTCACTGAGACAACAGCTCGGCACTTTGAAGAATATAGCAATCAAGGGTCTTGATTTTGGGCACATTTGGTGAGTAAAAGCCATCTCAACCTGATGTGATTTTCGCTCTGTCCTCATAAGAGCCACCTCACATATCAATGCACACATAAAGAAAGCAATGAGGTCAGAAATTGGTTAACGGGAATTGAGGGGAGCAGGTACAACTACACACAAATGTCAAGCACTAACAAGCTCTACCTCGCAAAGAGGTACTACTTCACAATGTACCTTTGCTTTCCTTCAGGCTACAGACTTAAAGAAAAGTGTCCCAAGGTCAAGTGACAGGACTCCAATCGCCCCAACCATGCTAAAATCCCTCCCGCTTTAGATCCACGTTTTGTCAGTCCATGCAAGCCTTTGGCCGTCCGAGCACAGCTCAGGCCCAAAGGCCAAGATATCCTCCATCGCTTCGTTCTGTCCTCCTTTACTTCCACCGACTTGTCATTATCTCCAGTAAATATCTCTGTGGTCGAGCCTTGTGCCTCTTAGCGCTCGGGCCTCGCAGAGCTTGGCTGCTCATTGGATAAGAGCGTGGACAGAAGAAGCAGCGCTAGCTTGGCACTGGCTGAGGGTGCAGATAAGGCCAGCCCCCTCCATGTAGTTAACCCCATCTGACAGGGCATAATCCCTGAGGCTGATCTTAAATCCATGCTGACCCAACCTGCTCTGTCGCTCTGGCACTCCCTCGCTTTCCACCTCTTCTCTACAGTCAACTGACATCCATTTAAATACATTCTTCATTACTTTCTTTTTTTTTTCATTTTCTACTTTATATTTCTAAATTCTCTGACTATCTTTTCATCTTCATGTCATCATTCCAATCCTCCCCTCTCTCTCACCTTCCAGTTCAGGTAGAGTTTCTGTTTACCTGGAAGGACGACAGCAACTCAGTGAAAGGCTGTTAAAGCGAGCGCAGCTTCAAAGCCGATTGAGGAAACCTTATCAAACAACCTCCTTCTTTTATTTTTCTTCTCAGTGAGTCATAAAGAGAAGAACAAAACTTAGCTCTCCAGCTACAGTATTAAAGCAGTCTGAATGATAAACCAAAGAAAAAAAAAAACTAAGAAAAATATATCAGCCAACATTCTTTTTTTCCAATAAGATAAAATGAAAATTCAGTTATGTGCAGGGTTTCCCACACATTAATTTATTTGTGGCAGCCCGCAATTATATCTGCTGCCACATATTGATTTTATATTTTTGGAGTTGGAGTGTTCTTAGGAGCACTATTGGAAAATATATACATTTGGTTATTGAATGCACCACAATCTTGTGATACAGAGTGTACTCTGGGCACAGGGGGAGCAGCAGAATATCAAGCACGGTGAAAGTCAAACCTAACCATTAAATTTCACTGGGTCTAAAAGTTTGCTTCTGCAGCAGCTGCTCCTCAATGACATTTGAACTGTTCTCTGGTGGACACATGGCTTGTCGTGTCAGGAGACTACAACAATATCTCTGAGTAAAATATATCTGTAAAAAATTTACATCAGTTGATAATATTGGCTATGGGTGTAACGATTCTCCAAATCCATGATTTTGTAGATTAACTTTCTAAATTAACTTTACAGAAATTAACTGAATAACAAATAAAGAGAAGAACCAGTCTACGCATTGCTGACCCCTGGATAACCACAATGTTCCCACTAGTAATGCACAGGTTAGGGTTTTTTGACCCTGCACCCACCCATCTCATAATTTGAGTCAATCCACATTGCCCAACTCAGAAAAATATGATCCACAAACTGTCAACTTTATGCACTATAGTTGTACTATTTTTTAGGACTGAGGACTAAAACAAGGACAGGGGCGGGGGTAAGTCACACAGACGACAGAACTTCCAGAACTGTTATACTCCTAATATTAACTGAGCCAAAATATCAGTCAAGCTGGAACATAGACTGTATACGTGGTTTCCAGCACATTCAGTTATTGATGGTGGCCCGCCACAATTAAAACATCTGCCATTCCAAATAGATTTTCTATTTTTGCTGCTGGAACATTCATTAGGAGCACAGTTGAAATGTGTATACAGTTTGATTATTCATTGCACCTTTTTCGGATGGCAGAGCGCACTCTGAGCACAGATGGAGCAGTAGAAAGTGTAATTGTGTTGGGTCTTAAAGTTTGCATCCACTAATGAACTGCTGCTCCTCTCATCCATCAATCTAGACTAATCAGCTCTGAATAAAAGGACAGATCAGTTATCAACACTAAAACTCAAAAACTGCTGCTGAGGAAAAAAAGAATTAATGAAGAACTCAGCCTGTGCTGTATTCATGGATAAAAACCTTTGAATTTAGAGAGGGGGCACAGAATGATATGAAGGGACACACATGCATTTAAAAGAAAGAAAAAGTGAAAGTCCACCACTGTCTGTGGTCTGTGGTGTTTGTGACCACTCCACTGTCATGGAGTGGTCACAAACACCACCCACTCCATGGCAGCGGCTGGTATATGGGGCAAACTAAAAACTCAAAGTACACATTAAATACATTTTTTCCAAAGAGTTTTTTGTCATTTTAGCTAGTTAATATTACCTTGATTTTTGTTCAAGTGTTTTTATGACAAGTTTGGTTTGAATTAGTCATTTGAGCTATAAAAAGGAGATGTGATATAAAGATTGACAGCTGTATGTGCCAATTTGTGTGGTTGCTATCAGTGACACTGCTTGCAATTGGTATGACGGGCCTATGAACGGGAACTGGATACCGTGGAGATCGCAGTTGTGCAGATTCTAAATTACGTCACTAGTACAAAATGGAAGTGGCTATATATACTGTCTATGGGCTTAACTGACATCACAAAAATATAAGCTGTATAAGCTTTAATTCCTCTTCATCTACTATTAACTGTTGTTGGGTAGAGTTTCCCTGTTATGAAAATAATTCCTCCAGACTTCCCCCCAAGTCAAAAGACATGCAGGTTGGCTTAATTGACTACTCTAAATTGCCTATAGGTGTTAGCGTCAGTGGTTGTCTCTATGTCAACAAGGGTTTAAAAGGAGTGGTTACATGTGATTACATACAGCAGATTAATCAGTCGAAGAAGGTACTTCAGTCCTGTAGTACACTCAAATGTTCTAACAGAACTAATGAGAAATACCCTCTAGAAATCACGCATGTTGTTTATTGAGAAGCATCTAGTTACTAAAACAAGCTTTGGAACATAACTACCGTCATACTCGATCTTCACACCTCAGCTGTGAATTTTCTCACAACTCCTACAATCTTCATCTCGATTCAGAAATAACTATGTCAGTACAGCAGCTGTCACCTTGTGACTCTGAGTATGTTCTTCATCAAACAAGTCACTTATGACTGCAGTCTAAGACAAGAAAGGACAGGGTCTTTAAAGACTGGCTGAGAAAAACAAATCACAGGACACACTGTCATCACTTTGACGCAAGACCAAGGGCTACTTGCAGTAAAATCAGTTGCCATGGATACCCATTTTGTGCTGCAGGGAGTTGAGGGTCAGAAAAAAGCTTCCATGCTGACTGTTGCTTCACTGATGAAGCCACTTATGCTTGAAGGTTTGCTGCTGCTGCATCAGCACACACACACACACTGGATATGATTTGCCAATTTTATTATACTAATATGAGTCATCTGGACATAACAGTGTGCACAACTGATTCAAGACAACTATGCAAAGGAGGTCTTCACCTACCTGTGTACAATGCATAAATACATGTATTTCTCTTGATAAATGAACATGAACAATGATGGCCACACACATCGGCACGTCTGATACACTATTTGACCAGAGAGAGGGCAAAAGTTAAACAGAACAAGCTTTAAAAGAAGCTATCACGTGATTGATGTGGGATGCATACAAAAAGACACATCTCACAGCTTTGTTGGGGAGTAAAATGTGCCATATTTGTATATAGTGTGGAGGTCAAAAAGAAGGGATGTGTTATTATTTCTGTTATGATCACTCCCTCTTGTGGTCAGGAATAAGCTTACATCTTAAATTGTATCTTACATGATTTCATGTGACAAATAAATTGATTGGTTTTAGAAACCTGGGCACACTGACTTAAATTCAAATCAAGAACATGGGAGGAAGGCCATGAGAAACTTCACAATTAATTACCAAAATTAGTAAGAAATTATTAATAAGTTACAAAAATTTAATTGAAATTTAGCACACAAAAAAGAAAAGAAAATGGTAAAAAAAAAAAAAGACATGAAAAAAGTGCAAAAAAAAAGTAATTGTAATTAATTTTTTATATTACTATTTTAAAAATATTTTTCTCTGTGTCTGTTTTTCAAAAACATAGGAACAAGGCAATGATCAACCTAATTGTAAAGAAATTAGTAAAAAGTACAAGAAAAAACCCTAATAATTAGAAACAAAAAACCAAACCAAAGCATCAAGATTCACATAGCAGAACCTGACTATTTAAATCTGAGAAGATATACAACACTATGAGTGTACGCCAAAAACTTTGAGTTCACTAACCACAGCAGAGAATCCACAAGAGGGCACTACAACACAAGAACAACATCTTAGCAGTGTAAAGGGTGATGTAAGACCCTGACCAAATCAAGCATTGAGTGTATTTCTCCGCAGTCCTCTATTTCATTTGTTCTTAATGCGTGGTCTCACTGGGATCCATAGTACTATGACTGTTATTAGACCACACTATGTGTGATTAACCAGACCATTTAAAACCATACAATTAAACTGAAATGACCGAGCTAAAAGGTTACGGTCTCTCACAGATCAACATCAAGACTGTGCAGCACAAACACAGAGGATCTGAACCTGATCACCTGCAGGTTTGTGCCTGAGCATCAGCAGACAGGCAGGCTGAGAAGCACTTATCTAGAGAGTATGAGTCATTGTTTCCCTACCAGGAGTGTCTGGGAAAGGTACAGACTAAACACAACACTGACAGCTGTCCTGGGGATAGAAATATCCACTGTTACCGCTTTTAATTGTTTCACAGTGAAAACATAAACAAGGATGAGGACATATCAGCGAGCGTGTCTTTGATACATGTAGTTGGTGCTGTTATCTGGGGCATGGCTTGTCCATGTTCACTGAGACACGCGGCTGCTGCTGCTCTGATCCAGTCTATGACCTTTCTGGTGTTGAAAGGCCGCTCTGACCATTCAGCAACCAATTAATATTCATGTGTTCTATCAGGACAACTGCTGCAGAGGGGACAGAATTATTTGGCTTTCAGCTTTTCCGATTTTGGTTTCACTGTATGATGCACTTTTTGTTAAGAGTTTGTTCGTATGAAAAGTGCTATTACAGTCGGATTGATTGATTGAAAATACATTGAAATAAACAATCCGAATTGACAGTGCGACTGTTCAAAGGGCAAAATGATCGACTTTGATTGTGCAGCAACCCATGCAGCAAGGTTGCTGATGCCTGGACACACAATATGATCTGATCATTTACAAATGATAATGCGGAGAGTCCGTCTTAAAGATCTGATTTGAGAAGCAAACTCTGTCCGCAGTCTGAACGTGGCCATAAAGTCTCTGTAAAGTCAGTAAACCCACACTATCTATCTACAGCCTGCTAACGTTAGTCACCTTAAACTGCTGGTTATACCAGATTAAGTAAGACTGCAGCAACAAAACTGCTGACTGCTACTGAACAGAGCAGAGTGTGATTTATTATTCATGAACTCAGTTTTTCATTTGAAAGAGGACAATTTTTTTATTTTAAATAAAACATTGTGTGAAATATCTACAGGAGGTGTTGAATTTAATTAACAGTAGAAGAAAAGTAAAGTAGAACCTATTATTATTTGGTGTGATGGAAAGTATCTGTTAGCAGATGTATATCATGTCTACATATACATATGTACATAAAAATGCTGTGAAAATGTACATTATAATCAATTTACCATGACAACAGGTAACCATAAAGGAAGGACTTCATTTGTGACAGTGAACAAAAACCAACCAAAGAAGAAGATGGGAGTATATGAGAAAACAGAGAGTTCTAACTAATGTGAGGTAAAATGCACTTACAAAACAGGGAAACTAGAAATACAGGTCTGTCTCTAATAATAAATACAGCCTAGTTTTCTTTGTACTAGACCTTGACCACTATTTCTGATTATACAGTAGTTGTTTTTCCCACAATACTTTGCTTTTCCTTTAAAATATGCCATTTTCAAACCTCCTGAGTTAGCGTGTGATGTATGAGCAGGTCATAGAAAGCAGAGTTTAATTTATGTATTATATGACATCATAAAAACAAATGTGTAAGATGAAAATATTCATCTACAAATGATTCATGGTGTTCAATTTAATATTCTGCAAACCACAGCTAACCTACAACACAAGTTTAAAGGGATAGTTCAGATGTTTTTGAAGTGGCGTTGTTTGGTGTATTTATCCATAGTTAGTATATCACATACAGTAGATGTCAGTCAGCACACCCCTCAGTTTAGAGACACAGGCTGTAGTCCAATATAGAAGCTAAGCAATATATAGCTGTGGATGGGGGCCAGCAACAAAACATATTTTAGACACCTAAAAGACAAAAAAAAAACTAATACCAGTTTAAATTGTGAGCTATGTTAAGAATGTTTTCACTGCTTTACCATAATGAAGAAGAAGCCATTATCATACTCTTTTCAAACCCAGACTCCACAGAGAAGAACTATGATTTAACATCACTGAATGCAGGAACTGCTTATGTACCGCTGCCTGAGTTAGTTCGCTTGTGTTAATTTGTGACTTTGGCTTTTTAACGGGTTTGCTCAAATTCAACAAAGTCACATAATACAAACTAACAAAACGATCGAGGCAGCGGTAAACCAGCATTTCCCATGTTCAGCGAGGTAAAATTACTGTTTTTGTCAATGGACTCTGGTGATTTTGCCGAGAATATAGATGGGCAACTGATGTCGCAAAGGGGCTCCCAGTAGAACAGGCTGTCTGTCTGGAAAGGTAAAGTAGTAATACCTTTAATACATTGTTCACTAAAACTGATATTGATTTTTTTAGCTAAGACTTTTTTTAGGTGCCTAAAATACTTTTTGTTGCTGACTGCCATTTACAACAATGCATTTCTTAGCTTTCATGTTGGACTCCAGCCTGCTTCAAATCCAAACTATGCCTTTAACTTTGTGGTAAACAGTGAGATACAAAAATTCTCCATCTTACCGTGGCTGTAGCTGACCCCCGGGCTGAGGGAAGAGGGGGTGGCGACGTGCTCCCTGTTGGGCGTTTGGAGGCCTGCCTCCTTCTCCCTCTCCTTGTCCCGCTCCTTCACCTGGCGCTGGCTCATCCTGCCTGGGGTCAGAAGGATGGTGTCATCCCCGCTCACTACGGCAGCTGCAGACAGACACGGAGAGAGGGAGCCGTAGGAATGAGAAGTAAGGGAGGTGAGAGATGAAAAGGAAGGACATGAGAGGAAAGATCAGACATGCTGCCATCTTACTTCTGATCAAAGAACATCTACAGACGGCCCTCTTGTGGAGCATCCGCTAGGTGCAGCCTCCTGTTTCATAACACGTTTTGACGACTTATATAACATTTTTTTTCGTCCGTGTCTTATGATTGGAAAAAGAGGTGTCTCATGACTGATGATAAGCTCAATATGTGTGCTTGTCCCTTATCGCTCCACCTTGTTTACCTGGTGCTAATGAAGCAAGCGGGCGCGTTGTTTCACAGCAATGGGATGGGAGCTCATTTCGGTTGGCAGTGGACTGAATCAAATGGATGAAATTAAAACATGAATTACACCTTTGTGGAGACACTCCCTGAATTTGATATATGGTAGCTCCTGAAAGCACTCCATATTAAACTCAACACAATGTAGCAATGTAGCTCATAAGTAGCCATTACAGTTGATAGTGCTTCATGGATGGATGCTACTGTACTAAAGCTTTATTTTTTTAAAACATGGATGCTTCACACACACCTTCAGCCTGGCTGCTCCTAAGATTTATACAACCCTAACCCTAAAAATGGGCACCCAAGATAATGGTCACCAATTATTTAACCAAAAGTCTCTGTTCCTGAGTTTTGACGTCTGAATAATGGCTAAAAATGTGTTTTTGCGGAACACTATAACATTGACCTTTGCGTGAGACATTTGGGAGAAATTGTCACAATTAGAATATGAATTCCTGAGCTATAGCCAAAAACATTTTTTGCACAGTCACAGTGACCATGAACTTTGACCTTTGACCACTTAATTATAATCAGTTCATCTGTGAGTTTAAGTTGATGTTTGTGTCAAAATTTGGAGAAATTCCCTCAACGCCTTCTTGAGATATTGCTTCACAAGAATAAAATGGATGCAAGGTCACAGCGACCTCTACCTTTGACCTCCAAAATCTAATCAGTTTATCCTTTAGTTCAAGTGAATGCTCCGGCCAAATTTGAAGGAATTCCCTTATGGGGGTTCTTGAGATATGTCGTTCGAGACGGAAGACAGAAAACCACAAAACATAATGCCTCCGGCCACAGCTGTCGCCTGCATGGAGGCCTTAAAATTTCAACTTCTACTTTGTTTGTAATGCTGCGCTCACATGGAATGGAGCAATATATAGACAGCAAACCAGATTTCATTTTAGTGGACCAGAGCAGAAGGTTAAATTAGATGTGTGGTGACAGGAATGGTAGCCAGAATTGCAATCCACATTTAAAATATTTGAACTTTTGCCATCAGAATGATGGGAAAAAATTTCAATATAAAAATTACATAAAATAACAGACTTCAATTATTTTTTATTTAGTACATTTTATGCTTTGTAAAAAAAAAAAAAAAAAAAAAAAAAACCCGACAGTACCATTGCAATATATCATCATGAGTCTTTGGCTCTGCCGTCCTGCCATTCCATCTGGCTGTTTGTTTTTTCGAGTGCCGTCAAGAAGGTGTTGTCTGTCTACAGTCTACCGTCTGCCCTTTTTTATCGTGATCTATTTTTGAGCAAAGGGTTGGCAAACACTTTCCATCCACATTTATACAAGACAAGATAAACCATAAATCTGTGGTTTCCATCTTTTTTTTGTCTGATGCCGATGAGCTCAAGGACCCCTTCGTCGACACAATCAGTCATGCTCCATTTTTTTTTCAATTTAATTTTAAGTGGATGCCTTTTTTCACTGTTCATTAGATACAACTCAATTTTAGTAAAATGATGTTTCCGAAACAAATCACAATCATGTTGTTTTTTTCACGAATAAACTGAGCTACTGCACAATCTCTCCACAAAACAAGGATTAATAAGGTACACAAAGTCCCCATCAAAGTTTCCCATAAATACATTTGCACAGATGGGAGTAATTCTTACTGAAATGTAATTGTGATGATGTTTTGTGAGTTCAATTAAAAACTCTGCAGAGGGTGTGATTGTATTTCCAACTGAGCAAATGAGTAAGCTTCTCAACCCTAGTGTGTGCATACACAAACACATATGGCAACAAAGATACCATATAATCCAGATCATAATCCAGTGACGTCAGAGGCTGTCTGTCTTATCAGACAGCAGTGTGCGTTCAGCAGTCGAGTTGTTGTAGATATGCACTGTGAATGCAGCTGTGGACATGAATATGTGCTCTTAACCCTAAACATGTTCATGCTGAAACGCTTTCCTAACAGACACCTGACAGGTGTGAGTAGTAAAAGAGGACAGTAGCTAAGAAAGAACCACAGAGACGAAAACACACACATAGCCACATAAACTGCACACGGTGTTTCACTTTCCCAAAATACACTGCTGACTCACCCATGCCAAAGCAGAGTTTAACTCTTTGAAACCCTGATTGACATCACAATGCTTGTGCCGCGTTCGGTCATCTTTCACAAGTATTTGACCCCTTGAAACTTAAGCAAAGTGGTTTGATTTCTTTTGGGGGAAAAGGCAAAGACCAACTTGGCAAGAAATATACCGCAAATTGCAAGAAATTAGTAAAGGTGAAGAGAAAATTACTCAAAAGTTAGTTTTAAAATAGAAGGGGAGATTATTAGAAAAATAATCAAAAATAGGGAAAAAATACAATTATGTCACAAAAGATATTTAAAACCATTTTCCCTAAATTTTCAGCACTTTCTTAGGTCATTTTCTTGTTTGATTTTTACTTTTTTTGTGCCTATTTTCAGGTACATTTTTAAACTAATTTCTCTCTAATTTTTGGGCCATGCCTTTTTAAGTTGCTTGTTGCATTCTGCCCATGTTTTTGAAAGAAATAACAGGGGTTTTCCCAAACACAGCTTATACAATTTGAAAATCTGAAGTACAAAGAAAGCCCCGAGATAAACTAATGTCAAAGAGACTGCCTGCAAATGCTGCTCCTTTACAAACTGCAGTTAATGGTTTATTAATGAGGATAGATCTTTGCTGGATAAACTAAGGTGCTAGCCGAGCAATTACAAGAACTGTTAGAAGCCTAATAACAGTCCTCCCCCACTCCAAAGTGTGTTTATCTTACGTTTATATCCCCTTAAATGTCTGACCTCTACTATACTGACTTGTATCTGTGCAAAGTTTGTTCCTAGAGAGATGTTTTCATGTTCCTCTATTGAAGTGGGCGATGTCTCTGCATTTCTCTAAAATCTGGCAGGCTAAATTAGGTTTGTCACTAAGTTGAATGCCACTGTCTAAAAGGAGAAACACATATTGACAGGGGAACAGACATCAACTAAACAGCGGCAAAGAACCTGAAACTTCCAGCACAGAACGGACTAATCTATACAAAGGGCAGAGGTAGCATTGGCATAGTAAAAGTTTTAATAGCAAATGTGGCAGAGTGAGCAGTTTTTGGATGCAAACCAAACCCTGGAGCTTCCTTCCACTATCTCCCAACTAGAATTACCATCTAGCAGATTTATGCCTCCATGACAAGTTGCATTTAAAGTTTCCATTTTTGTCCATATTTCACATTCATATATGTATGATGCTGCAAACAAGCTACCTATTCTAAAATATGGATGCTTCACACCTAAATGTTCCTGATAAGACAGACACTGAAACATTATGATGTAACAGTGAAACTAACCTAGGGCCTTTTAAATACAAAATGCCATCACTTCATCATTTTATTTTGCAAAATGATAATAAAAATTCTTAAGTTATAGCCAAAAATGTGTATTGTGATGTCACAGCGACCTTTGACCAGCAAACTCCAATCAATTTATTTTTAAGTCCAAGTGGACGTTTGTGCCGAATCTGAAGAAATTCACTTAAGGTGAGATATTGCATTCAAAACAAAGGGAGGGGCATGAGGTCACAGTGACCTTGACCTTTGACCACCAAAATCTAATGAGTTCATTGTTGAGTCCAAGTGGATGTTTGTGACAAATCTGAAGAAATCCCCTAAAGCCTAAACAACCTAAACAGTCAACCGGTCTAGCCCTTTAAACACTGTGCCAGTGCTGGAGAAAGCAGAACCTACCACAAGCGGCAGTGGTGGGATGGGAAAGAAGCTAGATCCAAATTTTCTAAACAAGGAAGAAAGAGTAAATCTGTTTCTGGCTCCCTTGGAGTTGTTGACAATTTTATGTGGTAAACCAAGTTAAACAAAACGTTAATCATATCAGAGTATTTTTTTATATACTTTTAAATGTGTCAATAGGAGGAATTGAAGTACATAAAACTATGGAAAATATAAAAATACAAAATAATAGGTGTATTAATATCAGCTTTTTGCCCTACTGGAAACACAAACACACTCCCTTATGTTTTTTGTACCCCTAGATAGCAACTCTGACCCTTCCCCTGACTGTGTGCACTGCCCTTAGCCCTGCCTCTGAAAGGTCACTGGCTTACCGGAGGTGGCATGGTGCTCTCTCAACTCTGCATGGTGCTAGCAGGGGAAAAGGGTGGAGACAGAAAAAGAAAAGTAAAAGAGGGAGGAAAAAAAGTGATAGAAGGGAAACGCAGAGAGAACAGAGAGTGAAAGGGATTGAAAAAGTGCGTCAGAGATTTTGGATAAAGATTGAAGTAGGGGAAGGGAAGAGGGGGGCGTCCATCATGTGTTGTTGACCAGATGTTGGCAGTGGTAGGTTTGCGTGCAGCGGGATGGACGATAGTGGGCAGCATCAGCAACAGCAGCAGCAGGAGAAGCCGCAGCCACACAGGACGACAACAAATAATAAAAAGAGGAGACAAGAGACAGAAAACAAAAGAAAAAACAGACATTAGTTTAACCAAAATGTTAACAAAGGACACAGCTTGACACAAAACTGGCAACAGATTGGGACAATGACAGAGATAATGATGTGGGACTGGGTAATACAAGAGGATTTTAATGAACTGACATTACTGACACACTAAAAACACACACACAAACACACTTTTGTTTAAGCTTTCAAGAGCAAATGCTTATATTTCTACTGGCCTGTCAAGTACTATTGCATTTATCCACAATAACTAAGGCAAAACTAGAATATCTTTGCTGTAACTATTGACCATGTCTCTCTTCATTATATGGAACCTGACTGACCCACTGAAGTACAGATTGCTTTGTGTTTAACTAATTACTTTTTACTATTATTATTATTGCTATTTTAATTATTGGCTGATTATTTTTAAAAAAGATTAAGAGGCCATGCTAGCCGCTCTGTGAGGTTGTACTGAGGCAGTGTGGCACTTTGAGCTATACTGACTAACATGGCAACATCGTCAAAATAATAATGTTACTATGATAATGGTTAGCCGGGATAGGGTTCATCCAATAGTTGTCAAGATATTTAACTAAAAACCAAAACTGGCAATGTATTGGTGGCTTTAAATAAAAAGTCCGACCAGTTATGCATGTCAGTCTATAGGTTGGCTTTCCGCTCTGCTCTTTCAGCATCAACGCTATTAACGCTGTCTCAGTCCAACAGCATTAAAGGCATTTTGCTGCTCAAATGAAGTCACTAACTCACCAGGGTTGACTAGAACACTAGAGGGTGGCTACCATGTTTCTGCAGCAATGCCGTCCCTCCACTTGGACAGCATTGCCAGAGGTAATCGCCACATAAGGTGCGCCACTAGCGAGCTCCCACCAAACTTGGGTGATGCACAGTTAAAGGCAACCAAAGCTAACCCTAGTTAACCAGTGGAGACCGGACAGTGGGCACTATGTTTCTGCTTGTTAACATGGCTGGACGGCTGTCTGTTAGCAAAGCAAACAGACAACAAAATAAAAGTCAGGACATGAACATAAAAATTTCACCACCTCTGCATTGATAGCACTTTGAAATGCAGTGATAAAGCTCACTGAGTCAATGGAGCACCAGACTGAAAGGGAAAGGCGTCTTCTGTAATTTGTATCATTTTGCGGGTTGTTGGTTTTTTTTTATTAACTGATTAGTTCCCGGTTATTGGTATTGGACTACTGAATACAAAATCATTGAAAATGAGGGCTTGCCCACAATGATTCCTCAAAATTTAAATACAGGTTGAATGAATGAATGAAGTTACGTACCAACCAAGCGTTGGTCGATCCATCTATAGATCGACGCAGCTAGTGCAGCTAATAATTACTAAGGCAATTCATCAATTGCCTATATAGATGCAGATTCTTTTTTAAATCAATGTTTTTTGCTTTAATTTATCATTATCACGTAAATCTCAATTGCACAATGATATGCCTATAGAATAATGACAGCACCAGAGTTTGGATTGGTTTCCTGTAGGCTCCGCTTTCACTTTCCAATTCTTTCTTCTACTAAGTAAAATATCCTGGGAAACTAAGGACTCAAAGGAAGTGTATCAACCATTGCACAACCAAAACAGGAAGATGAAAGTGCTTTTGTTTCCCTTGTAGCTATTGGTAGTTGTCCCTGGTTACCAAAGAGTATCAAAGTTCTTTGCAGTCACTATCTAGACCAGCATTACTTTTGGAAGCTATTGAAAATATGTCTTTTCCAGTTCTCATCTTTATCTTTAATTTTAAGAGGTATAAGCACATTACCACCTAAAAATGCATTTATTCCAATCCAAAAAGAAGTAATAGGAGCCTTTATTGGCTAGATGATGAGCTCTGGCCTGACACACCTCCACCTGTTGCTGTAAAACAGAGGGAGGAAACACTTAACAGCTGGCCAAAAAAAGGGCTCTAATCAGGTTTGCTCACCGTGACCATCCTCTGTCCTGCAAACATCACATCAGCAGCAGTTAGGCAGTAACAACATTAATCTCTCCATCCTCAGAAGGACATTTTGCTTTGTGGAACTGCCTAAACAAGATCCTAATCCACACATGACGGCGATCCGTACGGCTGCAGTGGATAGAGTGGAAAACTTACATCACAGTTATACCTGGAACGATGCCGGATTGCCCTAATCCACAGTCGGACCAAACAAAACCACAGGCGGCTCAATAAGGAGAAAGACAAAGACCACAATGCCACTGATTGGATATTGCTCAGTTAATCAGGAAGGGGAAAGCCAAACTGTAAATTCTGATTGGCTAGAAACCTCAGAGCCACTGTCTGAGAGGATAGACAATACTAAGAGCTGCTTACAACAATAAGGCGAACAGATTAGGAAACTGTCACTGAACGTCAGAGGTCGATTAACAAGGCTTTGTGGGGAGGCATCAACAGAGTGGTTTTCTAATTTAATCTTACAGCTCGTTTTCTTGCAGTGGGGAAGCACAGTTTACCTTTGGCAAATCCATCAGGGTTGCAAAACACTGACCTACAGTGCTGGGTCACAGAGGTTAGAGGAGTTTGTGACTGAAAGGCTGAATGGATTCCTGTATAGTCCTAATAGGCAGTTGTAATTGGCAATGCTTTTCCAACTTGCACAATAATGCTTGTTTTCACAGCAGACAGTACTCCATTAATAGAGTAGAGTACTATTCTCAGCTGAACATAACTATCCACTACTAAGTACTATCCACAACTTTTGACAATGGAAACCCAAAAAAAGAGCAGGTCAAGTTAAATTGAGTTCTGGAGTACAATGCAGAACAAATGTTTGATTTAACAAGAGACAAACTCATGGCAACTGCCAATATCATTGACTGACAGATTGACTTGTGAAGCTGATCTCTAATAATAATACCTTCTGGTATCTTCTAGTACCTTCTAAAAATGCATACTCGTATCAGTTCAGCACTCTTGGAACCTCTACCGTTGCAGTACCAAAAAAAAAAAGTACTATCCGCAACTTTTGACAATGGAAACCCAAAACAAGAGAGCTAGTCAAGTTGAGTTCTGGTGTACCACGCAGAGGAAATGCTTGGTTCAACAAGAGACAAACTCATGGCAACTGCCAATTTTGCTGATTGACAGATTGACTTGTGAACCCAGTGTGGATGTTCTAATAATAATAATAATAAAAGCCTCACCTGATGATTAGTGCTGATTAATTATGCAGATGAGTGTTTGGGGGCGGGGAGGAGACAGACAGTGAGACAAAGTGAAGAGCTATGAACAATCTAAAAGTGTCACTTATAAAAATATGAATAGTGACAAGCAGGCTGAGAGGAGTTTTTCTCGTACAGTGTAATGAGAGACACAGTTGGATCACTACATGTGGTAGGTCTGTATTAGCATTTGAAAAGCTTCCTTGACTATACATTGACAATCAAGCTGTGGATGCTGACAGATGACTCGACTGTGTGCATGACATGCCGATCAAAACAGGTCCTTTGTGACTGAAGTTTGACTCATTCACCACTTGCAGATATTTCCGGGAAAACTAGCTTTTTTTTAATGTTGTGTAAAACCTATGAGTATGACATGGACAGTTCCTTTTGATTCTTTCTTTTTAAAAGTATCTGTATTCAATAAAACCAAGAGGCATTGAACGTATTGTATGAGATCGAAAACTGATATTTGGAACCGATACGCATTTACAAAAAAAAAATCTGTCTAGATCCAGAATGTGGAATATAACAAACTCCCACTCAAAACCATGTTTAAATGCCTTTAATAAAGGTTTATTTAAAACTGAAACTTTCAACATCATATACAGCAAGTTCCCTGCAACCTTTTTTCAAGTTTAGTGAAAATATGAATAAAAAATGAATGAATAAAAATAGCTCCCTGAGGTTTTACAAAGTAAAAGTTCCTCCCATTATGACAATTTCTTTGCAAGTATTGCACACTGCCTTCTCTGGTGTTGATTGAGTTTAATACCCACACTTTTTAATTAATTTTCATCTGTGATTATTAAAATAAAACACTGATACAGATAATCATCAAAATGCCAAATCTTGGCCCCCGATAATCAGCCAGAGCGATAATCTGTCGATCCCTACTCTAAAGTGTCTTAACAAAGTTGGAAACTCTGATAAGCAAAATCCTATCAGATTAGGTTTTGGCAATATGACAAGATTATCGTTCAACACGATATTGGCTGACCATTATAATGGACAGGACGATATTCAATTACGCAACAGCTGTTTTTCGTTGTTAAATTTTGCACTATTTCAAGTCTTTCTCTTTTCATTTTAGTATTTTCTGTTGCAAAACAAGTAACATGCAAGCATATGTCTGATGCTGTATGTGATTATCCATGTAGCACAAACTCCAGACAAAGGTTTTGCTTAAAACCAAGAGAAAAAAAAGCAGAGCTGGAGACCATGTACAAAGTGATTTGAAGCTCTACGATAGCCAAGTCCAGACTAAATATGGAAACGTCACAAATACTTGCTGCCATCTTAAAACTCCCCATTCGACAGATTACACGTCTGCCGCCATCCGCAAGGAGCAGCTGGACCAAAACACCACAGTAAGCAATCAACCCTTAATCATCTGAGCTTTTGCAAAGACAACAAAATATAAATGATCCACATACGGCACACTTTCTCAAGCTTCAAGATATTATTTACCCAAGCCATAAAGAATGTGTGGGTGAGGGTAGAAGAGGCCAGAGCATTGTGTTTAGTTGTGTTCAAATGTGTAACCTCATCAGCAATTAAAAATAGGTCTGCTGGGGGGTTCAAATACACAGTTCAGAGTCTGAGAATTTGTTGTGCATTTCTCTACAATGAATCAAAGCTTGGACACAGCCAGTACAAATGGATCAATGAAGCATTAGTATCCATTTATTGTAGCTGGGGTTGACTTCAGGGTACTTTTGAGATAATTCCACTTTAGCAATGTGGATTCTGTACAAAATTCTTAAATTGAATGAATGAGGGAAAAGAAAGTGTGAAGCCGAGTAAACCTTCATGTGGCATTAGAGATGGAGTAGCCTATGATTGCTCCAAAGCTGCTTTTTTTTCCTTTTTTTTTTGTAAAAAGGGCACATCTCAGAAAAAAACAAGACTGAATCCTTTGGTTAATGGATTGACGTCAAGCACCAAATCAATAAAACCAGTGTCAGGGGCCTCGGGAAAGCAGGTTATTTGAGACTGCACAGTGTCTGATCTGTAAATATCGATAATTGTGGGCCTTTGGTTGGTAAAACCTCCCACACAGTTGATCGAATGAGGCAAAGCAGTTGAGCTTCAGCTATTTTCTGTCCAATTCAGGAGTTGTTATGTTGCCTTTCATTTTCATTAGTATTATTTTCTGAAAACATCTTTTCATTTTTGCTACAAAGTATGGAGTTAGACCTATCAAATATGCTTTTAAGGCATTCCAAACTGTTGTCCAAGTCATTTCTGAAAAAGAATTTCAGTTGAAGAAACAAGCTATTGGTTCCTCCATTAATGTTACATCAGAGAGTCGAGTCTCACCAAAACGCCAATGTCTCTTTATATCAGAGCTAGCAAGAAGAAACAGCACTAAAGTCACCAGGAACTGGGGACCTGGGGACCTGGGAGATTAATTTATCAACATTAGTATCTACTCTGGAATGTGTCTAGTGAACATGCAAAAAAAAGTAAATTAAAATGTTAAAATAATTTCACCACTGACCTCAATATTCACAGTCATTTTAACCCTCTGAACTCAACAGAAATTGTTCAGCAGTGCCCATTTTGTTTATTATGATGTTATTTCTTGGATTATATTCAAATACTTCATATTCCTTAAATCTGTGCAAACTAAGATAAAAGGTTATGTCAATAAACATAAACTAAAGATTTAGGAACACTCTGTAAGTGTTTCATTTGAACTATTTTTGAACTACTTTATTATATTTGAACTATGCGCATCATTTAGTTTTGAGATATCCTCATTTTTATGAGCAGAGTGCAAAGGCCACCCCACGTTTTTGCAACGCAGGTAACGTAGCGTAATGACAACATTACGAGGATGCAATGTGATGAAACATCAGATGGAAGCCTTAGCTCTCTGCTGCAAAAAGAACAAATGTTCTAGCTAGTATTATTTCATTTTAGACTGATATATACAGGGCTATTACAGTAATTACAGTGAAACTAGGTTTGCACCACACATAAGGTAACATGGTCATGATGTGATGATGGGGAAACATAAGTCTTAGCTTTCTACTGCAGAAAGAATGAATGCTCTTGCTATTATGGCTTTCATTATAGATAGATTTATATATAGAGGGTTATGCAAACAGCGATCTCCCGCAGCTATGATGGGTAACTACTGGTGTTATTACAACAAAATACTACATTTGCATGGTACATGAGGCAAGGTAACGTAAAGTTTGAAGTGATGACAGGGAAGACAGGCGTCTTAACTATCTGCTGCAAGAAGAATGAATGCTCTAGCTATAATGGTTCTTATCTTAGATCTGTTTAAATAGAATCGTGCAAAGAGTGATGTCGGAGGTCCGTCTGTAAAGGGTTAAAAGGCTCAAAGTGTGGCTGGTACAGTAGAACACTCACATATCAGGTGTAATTGTAGACACTGGGAAATATGACAGCTGATCGTGTTGTTTGTTTTCGCAAGATCTAGATGGATTTCCAGTCCCAGCCCCAGACATCTCCCCCTGTGAGCTGTCCAGTGCAACCACGTTATTCTGTTAGACAACAGTTAGACTAAGCACCTGCTCGTAGCTTGAGACAGTTTTCATAGAAGTGTGAACCACACAGCAGGTCTCAGACAAACCAAAGGGGGTGAGCAATCAGTGGCACCACGATGTTAGTGAACGTAGTCGCAGATGTGACTCAGAGATGATGTCAAGGCTGAACTGGACGTGGCAGGTATTGCTGCGATGTAGGACAGAGAGCAGCCTGCTGTGTTTGATTAAGGCAAAGTCAGCTGGTATGACTCAAAGCAAACAGACTCACAATGACGGCTCACACATTTAGATCCTATTCTACCACGAAGGACAAAACATAACAGAGGCCCATAATTTGACACTGACTGCAGGTCAAGTTTGCAATTATTGCATCACCCCTCGTTCTCAGAACAGCTTCATGTCATAGCATTTATATTCAAATTTCACTCGAGCAACTTTGTGGTGAAAATTAGTCAAATGTTTGAGTCAGACAACATTCCTTGGATTAAGAAAGGTAACATAAAAACAGAGTTGTGGTGTTTTTTTTCCAGTTTTCCTTAAGGGGAGATACAGTAAAAGCTGTTTTTCAGACAAGGTGACATTTTGCTGTCTGAGCAAAAGGGTGATTTTTTTGTATGCCTTTTATCTGGCTTTCAGACCACAGCCAGCAGCCTGCTGTGTCAATGGCATGACATACAAGGACAGTGGAGGAGACGCTCTGAACTGAAACTGAAATATCACAAGTTCTGTCTAAAGCAGGGACATAAAGCAACAGCAGAAAGGGGAGTGATGGTGCAAAACCAGATGGGTTTTTTTTTCATTTGAGAGAAGCTGATTTTGAGGGCAATTTGGGAGGTTTAAGTTTCTTTTTGATCCTGTACAAATAGCAATTTTGCCTCCCATTCATGCCCTCATATTTTATAGCCATTTTGTTCCATTTTTGCTTCTGTTTGGCAACTTGCAAAGCATTGTTGACAATAGCCCTGCTCACAAGACTAACATGCTAGACAAATGGACACAAACTAGTGTTGCTCGGTAAAAATAGCTCCCTGGTTTTCTTTTTTGTTTTCTTTGTAATGTGCTGTGTACTCAGGTATTCAGTTTCATTACTGAGTTCCAATTATCAACACAAAACATTCATGCATACAAACATATATACATACATCATAATATACACGGGGTTTCCCCACACATTCATTTATTTATGGCAGCCCACCACAATTAAAAGTTGTGTCGCCACGTTATGATTTTATATTTCTGGAGCTGGACTATTCATAGGAACACTAATGGGATATGTATATAACCCTCGGCTATTAATTGCAGCGGGAGCACAGAGTGTACTCTGGGTACAGATGGGGAGGCAGAACACCAGGCACAGTTAAAGTGAAATTTCCTCTCATCTATTGATCTGAACAGCTCTGATCGGAGCGATAGATCGATTATCCATCCTGTGACTCAAACTGCTGTTGAGGGGGAAAAAAACAAAAAAACTTTAGACAAATTCCATCGGCACTGTGTGTTCAAGCAAGGACCCACAAAAATGTCCAAGAAAGGGACACAGAATGATAAAAAAATTACACGTACATACAAGAATGAAAAAAAACAGTATATACAGATTCAATATATATTATAAGTTAACTGTAACAGAAATGGCCCTCATCTTCTCCAAAGCTTTCAATCCTCTACAGGAAACGCTGCCTCAAACATAGCACGCTCTCTCTGCCCCTGAAAAGATGAAGAGTGCTTACGCAGGATAAAATGCCATGACATATTACATAATGTTTAAACATCACTTGCAGCAGATTTCTGACCCAGTTTCTTTTTAGTAGCAGGGAAAGAAGAGACAACAGTTTTGCCCCTTTTTTCTGTATCCGAAAGGCACCTTTTGCCATTTATTCAGCTTTGAATCAAAGCATGTTGATATGAAGGCAAAACCTGAAGGCTGCTGTAATACTCAGTGGACTGTCCATTGTATTAAGGCAACAAATATCTGAAAAATGTAGCTAAAAAGTCCTCCATCCCAGTCCAGGTGCATATTGTATAGATGTTGTGAATACATTCCATCATGGAAAAAGATCACATACTGAGAAGAAAAGATGAAGGACAGAATATAGTCAGGGACTCCTAGAGAGAAAGAGTTTTCTACTCTAGGTGCTAGACTGCTGCTGAGCAGCTGAGTCATCACTGGCAGTTATTTGTTTAGCTAACACTACCACAGTACATTCTTAGAGATCCAGTGAGACACCATCATTTAAATGGTTTGTTTACTCTGTTTTATACTTGTCATATTGTTTGGTTGCTGCAAATACAGATGAGCTACAAAATAAAGGAAGAACAAACATAAAATGTCTTTGTGAGGTACTGTTGCACAGTGCTCTAGAATAACTTCAGTGCTGCTTGTCATAGTTTCTCCTAGTTTCTGAACTCTGCCGGAGAGATGAATAAAACATATTTCCTCATTTGGTGCTTTGATGATGGTGGTAAAGAGAGTTGTCTGACAAGTTCTCCCATAGATCTGGTGATGGTGAAGGCCATAACCTATGGTGCATGTCATTTTCATGCAAACACAGTCACGCCTTGCCAGATTTCGGACAGACCGAAAGCACTGTGCCACAGGAAGCTAGCATAAAAAAAAAAATTAGCTGATAGATTGATGAAGTTATAGTTTTCTCTAAGTGAAACAAGTTCCATGGCCTATTTAGCAACTAATATTGATAACATGCGAGCTGTAATATATAGAGCAGAGTTTCCCAACATCTGGCAACAAATGTTTTTTCTTTTAAATGCTTTTGTCCTTTTGTATCATTGTGTGTCCCCTCTCAAATTTTTTGTGGGTCTATGAACGCAGGGTAGGCGGAGCTTTCCATGAGTTTGTGACTCACAGGGAGGAAAATTGTTCTGTCTATTCATTCAGATCAGATCAATGGATGAGAGGAGCAGCTGCTGCAGGTGAATGCAAACTTTTAGACCCAGCAGAATGAACTTTTAATGTACTATGCTGCTCTATCTGGGCACAGATGGAGCAGAATCAATGAGGAGAGGTGCAATGAATAACCAAATAGAAGATTCATTTTAACAGTGCTCCTAATAAATGGTCCAGCTCCAAAAACAGAAAATGTACATGTGGTGGCAGATGTTTTAATCATGGCGAGCCTCCACAAAGAAACAAATGAATGTGAAACCCTGCAAATTGCACGCACAGTGGATCATACATCTTTCAACAAAACATTTTACAAAACTGGCTACACATCCAACAGGCTAATATCACCAGTTATTTGTGGCTATGCATTATTGTTTCTTTATTTGTGTCTGTACTGCTCCATGTGTGTATTACACAAGATTGGACGATTAAAAAAAACAACTCAAAATTAACTTTTCTGCCATTTCTGCAGTGAAAGAAATGAAATGAAACGCATTATTGATCTGTAAAGAGTTGCATTCCCTTGTGTTGAACACTGGGGGGTTAACTATGTTGTTTATATTATGATGAGTTGCTACTGTGTTGTGTGTGTTGTTACTGAGGTTCTGCCCTGGGAGTGAATGAACAGCCATTTAACTTAATAGGAAAGTCTCCCGCCTACCACACACTATAATGAAGTTTATCACAACAGCTGCTGTGACACTGGATTAATCAGCGGTATTTACAAAGCCAAACTAAGAGCTTTTTGAAGCTAATTACTGGGATTTATGTTTACATGCATGGCGTATATTAACACCAGTAACACAAGAAAATCAATCTACAGTGTTTGGACTACTTCCAGGAGCTTGAAAGTTAGGTCATATTCTGAACATTCCCCTCATAAAAAATGGTGAATTCCTGACATTTATAATCAGTCTAATAAAACTACCCAGAGCCTGTATTCTCTACCAAACCCCACTGTTAATGATCTGTAAACTCATTTTTTTAGTTTCCAGGAAAACCAAAGCACATGATGGTGTCTCGTTTCATCGACAGTGTCTCCCTAATTAAGCAACATGATACAAGCTGTCCTCAAGAGAGGTCCCAATTAACAATTTTTGCCCCAGATACTAATCTTGTAAGTGGTGGTAAACACTGCTGAAAGGAACTAGTTCTCTGAGAGGAGGAATCATTATCAGAATAGAGAGAGAATGTCCACCTTATTTCATGCATAAGGATAAGCGCTAACTGTAAACTCCTGACATCAAAAAATAGCAGATAGGAGCTGCGGCTGGTTACAGGGAGGAATTCATACTCCTCGTAATTATTAATTCTACAAATTATATTCATTAGGAAAAAAGGAGCAACATTACAAAATGTCATGGTAAAACTGGGGATACTCTCACCTCATCTAAGCAATGCCAACATTTTGCAGCCATTCCTACAGCACTGTGCCATACTGCCATGATAGTCCATCCCACCAACACCCAAACCATCCTCCTCTGCAGCCCTTGCTAAGTGCGAAAACACTGAGTCCGAGCCAGCATGCGGTAGTGTCAGATTGCCTTTATCCATCAAAGAACTGACACATCTGTCAGCACCAGGTGGGTCCATGGCCGAAGCCTGAGTGCAGGCAAGCAGGGGGCAGCTGTATGAGGTACAGATCTTGGAGCAGCCCATATGGTGACTGATTTATGGCTGGAGTGGAGCTGCAACATGCACCATAAATAAAATGTTTCATCATATGGGCCAAGAGAGTGTAACCAGCCCAGAGCCGACTGTGTTGGCCAAGATGCTGTCCAAAGTTAAGACCTGAGCCAAGGCAGTAAACACTGCTCATTCATTTGGAAAGCTGGCAGAGAGGCAGGAGTTACAATCTTGCAATCTATTAGAATGAGCAGCCGATAAGGTTTTAAGTGTTTCATATATTCAAGTGTCTATGTCGACTGCAGAGCCATTGCAGCACTTGGATTTCCTTCCAGGTGCATTAAAAAGACAATTTCATAAACTGTCTAGATCAGAGGTTTTCAAGTTCAATTTTGTCAATATTATATGCATCAAGAGGCATCACATTTTAGTGCTCTGGCTACCTTCTGTCAGTGCACAGAATAATAACAGTGGGTACGCATCAGTATATATGTGCACATGGGCACCCATGTTTATATTAGTGCACACACACCTGCACAAATCATACATGCATGTAGACACAAATTCAGCGACTCGCACACATATACTTACTAGTGGAAAAAAATGAATTTACCCACATCAATGACACCCCAACATTATCGTGCCTCCCTAGTATGGGACAATCAATAAAACACAGTATTTTCTTTTTATGCATGTGTGTTGCTTCATCATTCTGTCTCCCCCCTCTTGCTACTATTTGGGTAACATTCCTGCTCTAAGTCTGAGGATTATAATTCCCATGATTTAGGCATTTGGGGGATGTAAACAAGAAGTATAATGTTGCTGTGGAGTATGGGCAACACTTTGAGCATAGATTTTAAGCTTATATTTAGTAACATTTTGACAAATTGGCTCAATTTCAAATATACTGAATTGGCCATCAGCAGCTCCTGTTTGCAATGTAGCCGTGGACATATCGTCAACTATCACTTGCTTACTTTGATACTAAAGAAAACTTAAATCTCCATGATTCTAGGGCAAGTTCTACAGGGACCTAATTTTTTATGATAGCAGATTTAAGAATGTTTATTCGTGATGGGCATCAGGGATAATGATATCCCCAGGAAGTATAAGTCACAATCTAAAAATATGTGTATCATGTCTGTGTGTAAGATGTGGCTGAGTTATGAGTCACCCAAGGAGTCTCATTTTTGCTGTAATTCACCTCACACTGTACCATCCCCACCCCCTTTAAATAAAAATGATCCCTTAATGAATTCTACATGAAAGCATGACACAGTTTTAAAATTTGCCACAAACTGAGCACTGGTGCCAGACTGGGAACAACTTGTACATGCTCATCCTTTTCTACAATTTAAATTCTTGACAGCTAATGGGTCTAAAGCCGGTTTTAATTTGAATTTTTCTTAAAAAGTGTGTTGGGAGGTCCTGAATTACAATTAAATGAAGAGAACTTCTGCTCCAGATACGGGTTGAGGAGGACAGAAAGGAAATCTGAAGCCTTGTATGGCCTGACAGGAAATCCATAAAAGCGATAATTCACAGCGGCAGGGAACATTCTGACACCAGTGCAAACAGGAGCAATCCCACTGGATTTCTTTTTTTCATCATCTCTCTCCATTGTTAACATAAAACCTAATGATGTCAACTCACAGGCCACTGGGAAGAAAGTAGATTAAAAAATGATGCCTGTTGGTTTTAGGATCTTTGTGTCTTGTCTGTGTTTTATCTTTCATGAAGAAGGAGCAGGGGGGGAGGGTGCGGAGGAGGATTTCTGCTGGTCATTTGACCTCGCAGGCTACAGGCAGAATTTCATTTGACTGTAACATTTCAGCACGTCGGCCTTCAAAACAGGTGAGGTGGGGGGTAGCTGGGTGGGTCCATGGACCTCACATAGAGTGTAGTCTCCGTTTCATCATTGCAGGGGGGGTTTAGGGTTCAGGGACAGCATGGAGGTGACACCGTACATGTTCGTAACGAGGCATGATAGTAAAAATGAAGATCTACAGTGGTTGTGGTGGAGGAGTCAGGTTCAAAAGAGTTAAAAAAATTCAATGCTAGTATGTGATTATTATCAGCATCTCACAACAATTTAAGCACGGGGCATGGGTGGGACAAAGTCGTTGTTTTGCAAGTCACAAGTAAGTCTCAATTCTTTGCACTCCAAGTCCCACGTCAAGGCCCAAGTTGCAACTGACATGTCCAAAGTCAGGTCCCTAAACATTAATTTTAAGTTTTGAGTACTAAACAAGTCATAATGTGCTCTTAACCAAATGTAATGCCAATTTAATGACAGCCATAATATATCAAATTTCTAAAAAACAATTTGAACATGTTCAATGTTGTATTTATTTATTTTTGTTAAAACTAGTCTGCCACTATGCAATTTTTATATGCAAATAATATATATATATATATATATATATATATAAATGTTTGGTATTATTTTTCTCAAACGTCTCTCAGTAACAAAATAAACTGATTGGTTCACACATGCTGGGAATGAATAGTGTTAGTTGATTCAGCAAATGAACTAATTCTTTTAATATTACTTTCTTTTTTCATCTTTGGGCTTGATGTAAGGTAGACAGTTACAAGACATTGTTGTTATAGTCCAAATCAAGCTGTCAGTCTTTTTTGTTTTTGTCAAGTCCATTTTAGAGTCATTAAATTTGTGACTCGAATCTGACTCGACTTTGTAATTTAACTAGTCTTTGGACATTTCATAGGAGCAGCATATTCAGTAACATCAATACAGCTCTTAAAGGAATGATCTTGTGTGCAAGTGGAATGAAAATGTCACATAGGTAGCGAAATTTGCGTTAGCTGCCACTTGCTGCCACAGCGGTGGTAGTGGGCTGGAAAAACGTTTATGTGATTATTGTCCGAATTCACATCATTTATTTGAATGGGTCAGATTCTCCAACATGTGAAAATACAAATTAGGCAACAGTGATTCATTCCTGATACAATGAATGGGAGCCTGATTTTGTGGACCCAGAAAATGTTTGTTTTCTTTTCTTTATACCAAAATTCAGTTGAAGTGTTTCTAGCTCTGAACAGAAAATGTAACCGTATACTCAAAACATTGCCCCGGGTGCTCTCAGTGTCATCTAGAACATCTTTTCCAAATTCATTGCCAATGGCCCTCCAGACCTTATACCCCATTACATCACAAGTTTGTGTTTTAGTACTATAGTTTTTTTTTTGGGGGGGGTTATTCTTGTTTACTAATATTTTTGGACTGTCTGAGACCATAGGGATAACATGTATGGATTTTGAAAATAGTCATAGTTCTCCCTCAAAGGCAGTGCAGTGCAGATTTTGGCCTCATAACACCATTGAGGGTTGGCTTAAATATGAGGAAATGAAACCACTGGCTGATCACAGCCGGGCCTTGTTCTTGTTCTTGTTAGGGATTTGGAGAGCTGAGGTGTCCAGCAGGAGGTTGAAACTGGAAATATGGGATTACATTTTTAAGAGTTGAAGGCAGACTCTTGACAACAATCATGTGTGTTAATTAATCAAAACTTTGAGAGTGAATCTGGTGTCGTTTCCTCATAGGAGCTCCTGAATAACATACTGTCTACCAACAGCTGTGCCCCATTCACCTCATCATAAACTAATGCAGATAGGATTCAAATTCCAACACATACACTGTGGCACTGGAGTGGTGCTCAGCTAATGCTGCAGTGGAGATTGGGGCTGCACAATTGGACGTTACATTGAAAGACTTAAAGATTAATTTGGTCTGGTTCCAGACCTCTGAATCAATGCCCATTTCTACTAAATTTTCAATGATTCACTCGGTGTTATCATCCCTGAAGGCATTTTTCTTAATTGGAAAACAACTAATACAATCAGAGTTTTGCTAGCAGAACTGCTAGCCTGTGCCAAAGCCAGAAAAATGACAACAGAAAAATTGCCACAGTCATGGTGACAGGTGTGATTTCTCCGCAACCAGTTGTGGAATTACATGCTGTTCAATATTATTTTTGAAATGTATTTTGAACAGTATATTGAATGTAGGGCATTTACTTCTACTGGAGCCTTTTACATTATGCCAATCCTGGAACCCAAGGCTATCGTCTGATGATGATAAAGCCTCTGGGGGTGAGGGCCAATATTTCAGGCTGATCCGATGTAGCCAGCTGTTATCTGCCTTCGCTTCCATGCGCTGGTCATTTTGACTTATCTCTGTAAGCAAATATCTGCATATGAATGCGGATACATTTTTAAATAATCTAATATAACTAACTAACTCTAGTCATTGGGTTCTGTGACTGCATCTGATCAATGCATCTTACGTCACCATATTTACTGTTTACCTGCTGTTTAAACCTTCAAACCCAAAACTAAATTGGCTAAAACTATGAACAGACTACATATGAAAACCAAATCAGCTGTGATACTAAAATCTTGGCCTGTTGTTACCTAGTGAATTTACAGCTCACAGCAACTAAATACGATACAGTTTCTGGCTTTTGTTTGATATAGTGTCAGGTAAAAATGTTGCACACTGCCAATCCATCGTTTATGCCATTACTCTATTTCCTATATTGACTGAAAACTGCTGTCACACTGAACAGCCCACTGAGCCCATTCAAACTTTAAAACTTGCAAAAAAAGAATAATAAGAAATAAGAAATAATAAAATAAGATTCATCAAATATTTGTATTTAATGGACAAAATCCTGAGTCGGGTACAGCCCTAATGGTTTTGTTATTTTTATTTAAGTCAAGGATTCAAATACGTCTTCCTCCACGGAAAATAGCAAGCACGAACACAATATCAAGCTGAATAATGACAACAAGATTGCAATTCAATCTAATTACAAAGCAATAATTCATTCAGATGATTACACACAAGTGTTTTGGTGGTCTGAATTGAAAAGTCGCTAAAGATTTCTTTGTAACATCATTCAATTGTTTTTTTTTTTTTTTAAATGACTCCCATTCCTGTTGTGTGAAGCAGCATCAAGCTTTACTCCAGACTCCAGCAGCTGTTTAGAATGAATGAACACAAGCCTTGGCTAGTACTATCAATCTGATTAGACTTGCTCTGGCCCAGCTGCCTGCACCCCTGTGCTGCAGCCAAGATTCCTGCAGAGCCTCTTTTGTGAGCAAAAAATAAATAAAAAAACACAACCATTCCTGGAAAACTGTTGTTGCGTAACTGCATCCCAGCAATGGATAATTGCTTAATTTGTCCTCTTTCAAATGAACCACGCACATGGTCAGACATTAAGGAAGCAATCAAAAATCCTGATTTTTGCAGTTAATTTACCAAACAGAAAATATAAACAGTTCACTGTCTTTTTCAAAACTCTACTTGAAAGCTCTTTTTAGTTGCACTAGAGAGCAATACATTAAGTAGCTATCGTGTTTCTATAATAGACTCCATGTTGCTCTTTCCTCTGTTGCAAGCAACCAGAGACAGACCTCCCCTCTTTGTCACTAGCCTTGATTAGATCCATGCTTTGGCTACAAGCCTGCAGCAGTACACGCAGCACAGACACATTCAAGGATCTCTCTGAAAAAGGACACTTTAACAACAAAAACACTGCAAAGCAACTCTTTCCAGCACGCTAATGGAAGCTGCATGATCTGCGTTAGCTATACATGAACAAAGAGTGGCAGTGAGGGTTGGCCTTCATTTAGTGACACTGAGCAAACAACAAGCTGGAATGGAAACAACACGGTCAAAAGTGTAAAACTGTATCTCAAAAATTTCCTTTTATGGCAACATAAGATGACAACACATTATTTCCTAGAGCTGATTACCATGTTTTTCTACATCCTATTGCAAAACAGAATTCTTCAAAGTATGATCAACTTCACCTCTGTCTAATCCACCCACTCCCCGTTTCCCGTCTTGACACTTGACAGCATTCAGGTTCACTTACAGAGAAGAGAGGAAATGCGTACCGTGTGTCAGTCAGTCGAGGGAGGTGAGCTCGTCGCTAGCTGCTGCCGCTTCTTGGTCGGACTAAACCTGGTACGACAAGCCACTGAGCTCAGCCCCGTCTCTCCCACACACACTGACACACACGCTGAAACACTGAAGGGAGGAGACAAGGCAGAGAGAGCGAACATGCGAGAGAATTGGAGCCTCTCTCTCTGATCTTTCCTCTTCTTCTTCTAATGATTGTCCTGCTCTGTAAATTTGTTACATCACTGGCATTTGTTTACTCTTCCTCAGCTATTATCTGGCCTCAAAGCACCCATCATTTTCACTCTCTCTATCCTTCCATCCATCTATTCCTGCATCTACTCCTCTCTCTCTTTCTCTCTATAAACCCCCTGATGGGCATCCTGACTACAATGCAACTCTTTTAAACATGTTTTTCAGGCAAACATCATCTGACACACAAACCAGTGAAACACCACGCGACCACAAAACAAGGAAGTGGGCTGTCGCTGTACATAGAGGGCTGAACTGAAAGCCTCAGTCAGAATCGAGTGTATTGAGGCACTTGTTAGTGCAACTCTGAGTGCGCCCTCGAGCACAGCTACTGTAACCACACGGCCTCTTCCTTGTGCTCTTGTTGACTGAGGCCCTTCTGCACCAATAAACCAAGGCGACCAACCCGATCTCCCCCATCATGGAAAATCATCCCAGAGGGACGACGCATGCACAACGCAGCCGCCCCTGTGACCTTATTATGGGCCCAATAATGCAAGCTTTAATGCACTCTCCTGTGCTCCTGTTTCCATTAACCTGCCTAACTGCTGGCTGCACAGCACAGAGCGGGGGCCATTTAAAGATATAATGACAAAGTATGTAATTGAACACACGTTGAAGAGTTTGCCATAAAGGTTGTTTGGGGCTATATCACGATATTATTAGGCTATATCGAGATATACAATATATATCTCAACAGAGGACCACTAAAATACAAAATTATTAACTGAACAATAGTTATAACAGGCGTCGCTGTAAGATTTCTCCGAGTTCTATTTGTGCTCCTGTTCGTCTGGTCTAACTTCAGCAAGGTATCTGTGGTAGTCCCCCTTCATCTTATGAAAGAAGACTTCGCTCTCTGGATTTAAGGATTTTTTTTACTTTAAAGTTAGTTTCAAATCATACTGTTATAATAAAGGTATATAAAGTGCTGTTATAAAAAAGTTTTAAAAAATACATTTACAATAAATTTCATTAAACTGCTGCAATAAAAAAAGTTAAATAAAGTATTGTCATAATAAAGTTAATTAAAGTACTGGTAATAGAGATAAAGTACTGTTACAATAAAGTAAAAAAAATACTGTTTTAATTAAGATAAAGTTCTGTTATAAAAAAGTTAAATAAAATAGTATCATAATATAGTTTAACAAATTACTATTATAATGAAGTTAAATATCTTACTGTTATAATAGAGTAAAAAAAATTACTGTTAAAATAAAGATGAATAAAGTTTTGTTATAATTAAGTTATATGGAGTACTGTTATAATAAACTTCAATAAAATACTGTTATAATGAAGTTAAATCAATTACTGCAATAAGAAGTTAAATGAAGTACTGTTATACTAAATAAAATGCTGTCATAATAGACTTAAATGAATTATTATAGCTAAGTTAAATAAAAATACCCGATGATTTAACGTTATTCTCTGTGAGCTGGAAATAAACTTAAAGCAATCGAGTTCATATGCTAACAGTATTTGCAAGTCACACTGGTGCTCCACGTTCGCAAAATGTAACTAAAATTGGCAGTCTGGAGCTCTGTGGATACAAAGACACACCTCGGCTGCACGCACACTATCACTCAGGAGAAAGTGGGATGGATGGGCGGAGGAGTGTGTGTGATGTATCATGATTGTGAGTCTTTCTTTTTGTGTGTGCTCCTGTGAAGAGAGAGCCATAGGAGGGAGCATGAGAACAGAAACACCAAAGTGTAATGTCAGTGACTTTAAAAAGTGACATCACACTTTATACTCCATGTTCGTTATATAGTCCCTTTCAGTCACCCTCTCCTGCAAAATGCTGGATTTAATTTGATTTTCATCTCACCTTCCATCAGAGTAAATAATCTTCAAAACAAGACTCAGTCAACACTTTCCATGTCATCAACACAAAACATTGAGTCTCCGCTGGAAAGGTGAAACTGAGGTCTGCTCTGTTTACTTTTTACAACAGAACATTTCTGTCAGTACTCTGCAATTAAGATGAAAAGGACAGGTGATGAGAAAACACAGTGTACAAGTGGTTCAAGAGTAGCTGCTCTCAGAAATGGTACAACAGTCTGCTGTGGTTCTCATAAAATTTGCCAGCAGATTGCTAGAAATATGATTTAGAACTTGTTAACTTTGTTTGTGACTGTACAAAAATAGTGTGAAAACTCAACATGTCACCAGTTTTGTTTTCTAATCTCCCTGGCGAGTCACTTTGGCACAATTTTTGATTGCTAGTAGCCTAGTAGATATGTGAACGTGTCAGTTGCCAGGTAAATTCCTTTAAGGATGGGATGGGGCTAATTTTTGGCGACCAGACTCATGACTCAAGAAAGTGGCAGAAAGCTAAGATGACAGGCATCTTTGGATGGACAGATATCTGAGTGGTATCATTCTTCTAATCAAACTCTTGGCAAGAAACAGAACAATGGTATTTTTGAAAATGGTGATCTATTTAAAATGCATGTAATACCTTGGCAATCACTGATCAACAAATTTAACTAAGCTTACTCATAAGCTATTACTGAAATATGACTAAAATAAAATTAAACAAATTTAAACGACAAGAAAGGAATGTGTTGTACTTTTCTTGGCCTCAGTCAAAACGACTAGAGCCTTACCCCCCCCCCGCATAAAAAACTCGCTAACACTTGCTAACATCTGGATTTTTAATGCAGTGGGAATGCATACATTGGCATTCACATAACTGCTAAATTTTTGGGATCCAACAGTAAAGGACTGGGTTCATTATGCAGCTGCTAGATGTGAATGAATCAACTGGCCTACAAAGGGACAGTTGTAACAGAGTCTTCTACATTTAGTCTGCTGAGAGGTATGACCATGATTCACATGATGGTGTTGGATGATAGATTTGCATCTTGACAAAAACAGTCCTGTTCCTTAAACTGCCCTGTGGTGGTAAAGTAACCAAAACTTTTAAGGACACCGATAATAGCAGAACAAACAAACTGCATCCATCACATTCATAAATGTAAAGCTCATTTGCAATGGAACACTGGGCATTTTAATGAGACTAAAGTGCTCAGCTGCTGGCAGGAAACTCCTGCTGAGCGTGACTCAGACTGTGACTTTGACAATGTTTTCTCAAAGAAGAAGTACTAAGCACCCATTTATGGTAGGGACTGTGGCAGCTGCATAAAAACTTTAAACAGTAATTTGACGCTACCATATTTTTTTTTTCTTTTATAAAATGCCGCAAATTAGTCACTTTGAAAGAAGACTTTAGACTTCAGAATACCAATACAAAACTGTAGTCACATACCCACATGGAGAAAGATGTTGACACATGATTGGAAACAGGAAGTAGGTAATGTGGTGAGTTAAAGCCCTGTTTCGACACAAATAGAAATACCAAGACTGATGTAAACTGATGTAAAATAATACATTACTTCGAAAAATGCTCATATTCAATACCATTTTTATGAGTAAAAATTAACGTCAATGGCATGAAAGTTAATATTTTATTAAAAGGTAAATATAACAAGGCTATAACATGACAACAACAGCTTTTCTTTTCTTGGTCAATAGCAGATAACAGCCAAACAACTTTACTCAACATTAACAATAAGAGAGAACTAGAAAGCTGCTGATACCAATGTAAAATACTGTAGAAAATGAGCATTGAAACCATTTCAAATGCTAAGAACTAATAGAACACTAATTAAACTAATTAAAAAAATCATCCAGATTGCCCAGCCACATTTCATAGCACTAGTTTCTTTGTCTGGCATATCTAATCAATGCTCAGAGGATTGGGGTTACATAAGTAACCTAAAGTTTTGCTGCATTTTCCTCCATCCTAACATTGCAAATAGCACATTATTCTACAGCACCAATAGTAAATTACATTTTCTACACTTTATGCTAAGTGGGGGATACGTTTTGAGGATGGCTGCCACTCCTCTCTATTCTCTGTACTGAAGCAAGCAGAAAACACACTCCATCATAATTGCAGCCAGTGATCTGACACACAATATATGGCCCTCCTCAAGCCAAAGGAACAGGATACTCCAAGAGTGTTGCACATGAGTGTGTGCACTTTTGAATTCATACCAAAAAAAAGACTGTTAAATGTGCATTACGCATTCCTACAGGGTCCTATACAGTAGAAAGCAATATTTTAATGGAATACACACACACAGAGCATTTTTACCAATTACCCAATCTATGTGATGCTACATGCCCCAGCCTTTTTCATTCACAGTGTGAATAAATCCAAACTGTCTTGATTACTGCCTATTCAATCAATAGCCCAACCACTACCTCAAACCAGACTGATATATCTGTCAAGGAAGGACTGCACAAATCTTGGCAGGACACATTCTCTACTGCACTTATTTAAATCCTGAAAATCTGCAGCTACCCCCACATCATCTGAAGCTCACTTTGTCAAGTCTTTTAAAAAATAGTTCTGTATATTTTGAGACTCTCATTTGCAATTTTTCCTTGTTGGAGGCCAAGCTAAACCCGTGGAGAATAAGCTTACTTTTTCTGTTTACTTTAACCCATTTACTTTAGTGGTGAGAGAATGTGTCTCATCAGGCTGGGCTGTCAGCTTGGTTCTGTCAACAGCACCCTCAGTCTGACCACTGATGGGCAGAAGCTGATGCAGCCTCACTTTCTCACTCCCTAAGAGCAGCCTGGGGCCAATTTTCACCTCTGGCTTCACACAGCCTCCCGTGGCTTGTTGCTGTCACATTATGTGGCACAATATGTCTAAGAACCAAGGCCCAGTTTATGCCAGTTAGACGTTGTGTTTTTAACAGAAGAATCAACTATCCATTCAATAGTTGTAAAGACGGAAAATAAGACCATATTTTTTGCCAATTGATGTAGTTAATAAAAATATATTTCAACAGATAAATGAAAATCTTGCACTTGAGTCGATTAACAAAGTCATAAAGATTAATTATCCAGGGACCATGACAAAGTTTCATGGGAATCCTAGAGCCAAAGGTGTGCCTAAAAAAGCCCTTACTTGAAAGTGCTTTTCGAATACATTTGACTCCATGAATCAGGGAAAATCTTATAATCTTTCATATCGGTTTATTGTATATGTTGATGATTCATTGAGCAGCAGAGGGCTTCCTGACAGGCATGAAAAGAGCCCATTAAGGGGATACACCATTTGTCGATTTTTATTATGAAAGTAATCTTCGCCTCCAGACTGTCGATAGAGCTCTTTATGTGCAGTAAACAAGAACAGATGCACACTTGGGCAATTCTCTACTTTTTCTTCTGGAGTTTTGTACTTTCTCAAAGGGAGAATGTCAGACTTCTCTAGCTGTAGTGTACTGTACAATTGTTGAGGACTGATTAGTGTTGAGTTGGTATCAGAAAATTATTTGCTATGAAGGTTCAATCATGAGTTATCCAGACTCATGAAAGAAAATTACACTTATATATTTTCCCAACAATGCATTCACACCAGATTCCCAGCACTTGTTCTGTACTCTTGCTGACTGTTAGCACCTCTGGAACAAATGGGGGTGGTGTGCCTTTTAAAGGGGCAATTTGACAGAGGACAAAACGGTTTTTATTTTTCATTTCTGTTCCTCAAATCCTCTCAGTCAGTGGTCCCCTAGTCACAGATCCTGTTCTCTTACCTCTAAGCTACCTCAAACACATTGTCCAAGTGCATAATGGCTGCCTATGTGCCTTTTCACCACTGTCTATTCCAAACAGCAGGTCACCAGCTCTTTCATTACAGTATGTACAATGCAAATGACAGCAGACTGAATGGTGGTGGATGTTTCAAACAGGAGGGGGGGCTGGTTGCCATAAACCTTCCTGAAGCATCTCCCGACTGTGAGGATGTCAGAGTGAGGGGAGAAGTGGTAGACACCTGGCGTGCTTCCCAGAGCCTTTCATCTCGTATTGGGAGCCATCCTCTCTACCAGCGGGCCCTTTAAGCAAACAGCAGGACCTGCCAGCAACACAATACGTCCCATAGCCAAAGTCTCACATCATCCCAGCACTGCAGCCGCTCATAATGTTTTATCAAGTGATAATACAATGCCCAATACAACGCTAAATCGCAGTGAGGTGCACATCTAAAAGAAAGCAAAGCAGCAGTAAATACACCAATGTGGTTTTCAAGCCTGTTAATGCATCAGAAGTTTAATTATTCAGCCACTAAAACAGGCTCCGGAGAAGGCGGGGTGAGAAATTAGCTCGCACTACGAACAGATATTGAGCGTTATTAAAACTTACTCCCACTCTAAGCAAGACTCAAAGAAGTAGGAAAAGGCTTTTAGCTCTGCTCCCATACAATCCCATTGTGTGTCATTGTCTGAGGAGGCCCGTGGGAGATATGGCCAGCACTGTTATCACCACAGTTATCTGCAATTATAATTGCCCTCTTGCTCGCTGGAAAAATGGCTACTGAGGATTATGATTAAGGTGAAATGAAAGGGCAGAAACACAATCCTGAGAGCTGAGGACGTGGCATTTTGTGTGTGGGTGTATGAATGTGTATGTGCCAACTGAGGGTGCCACTGAGTGTGTAGAGTTCCTGTGCAAGTAAGTGAGGATATGGTTTGGAAGCTCTTACTTAAAACTGGTTTCATATACTATATATTTGTCTGACTGAACATGGGATAATCTGTACTGATTGTCTTGGATCAGCCTTCCTTGTAATAACTATGGAGTACCACAAGGTTCCATACTTAGACCATTCACATTTACAATTAGGGATGGACAAAATTGGATTTTTTTGCCATTATATGCATTATATGCAGATATACTATAACAACCCATTTAGCCAATAACCAATACATATAGTGTAATTTTTTTTTTAATTGCAGCAGAGTATTCTTCTAATAGGGCACTGGCAACCTGCAAAACCAAACAGGAAGTTGCAACAACTTTACAATGGAATAAAAAACAAAAACAAGAACGGTGGCTGACTGTTATCAGTGGCCTGTTTAATTAGCATTTCTGTGGCTGTGAAACACAGCTATGTGTGACCTTTAATTCTCTGCAGCCAATGTGACTGTAGCTGTCTTGTCTAACTACACACACACACTCTCACACACACACACACACACACACACACACACACACACACACACACACACACACACACAGACAAGTTCAATTACTGGCAGCAAAGTGCAGCATCTTCCACAACGAGCCTGCAAAGCCTGTTGCAGGTTAGCAATATTAGCACATTAAGCTAATCATTAAGGTACAGAAGTGTCCTCCTGGAGCAGACATCCCACCATTGATGCCAGCAGGAAACAGGAACCCTTTACCATTTAAGACTATACTTGGAGGGTGAGTGAAGACCACTAATTATCAAGGACAATTATTAGCGCCTACGAGGCAATGAGGCAGGGTAGGTGGATATAAGATCACTTTCTTGATCTTGAATGGAGCCTACAGATAAAATGAAAAATCTATGTGCAGTATTTGTAATGTTTCATTTTAAATTGCTCAATAACAAATTTTATATTTAGTTCATGTGTCAGAGTCTTTAACTAGAATGATCATGTTGTGGTTGCATGCACCAGTAAAGAAGCACTTACAGATTCCATTTTCCCCACAACAACACAGAATATCTATAAAATCAGCACAGTTTCAAGGTGGACACCCAAGATTAGTGTCACCAGTTCAGTATCTGACCAAATGTCTCCCCCTCTGTTCCTGAGTTATGACATTAACTAGTTGCCAGAAAAGTGTTTTTGAAGAACATTATGATGCCACAGCCACACACCTTTGACCTTTTAGATATAGCTTGTCATCATTTTATCTTATAATGAGACATTTGTGTACAATTTTGTCATTTAACATATGAATTCTTAAGTTACAGCCAAAGACAGGGATTGTGAGGTCGCAATGACCTTTGACCACTAAATTCTAATTCTCATAGTTAAGTCTCTAAGTGGATGTTTGTGTCAAATTTGAAGAGATTAATTCAAGGTGTTCCTAGGATATTGCATTCACAAGAATGAGACTGATGCAAGGTCACAGTGACCTTTATCTTTGACCTCAAAATTCTAATCTGTTCATTGTTGAGTCCAGGCAAATCTGACGAAATTCTCTGAAGGTGTTTGTGAGATATATTGTGTTCATGGGGAGACGGCTGCAAGGTCAAAGTAACCTTGACCTTTTACCACCATTATCTTATCAGTTCATTGCTGAGTCCAAGTGGACACTTGTGCCAAATTAAAGGAATTCCCCTACAGAGTTCTTGAGATATCACATTCAAAAGAATGAGACAGACAGGGTCACAATGACTTTGGCCTTTGAGCATTAAAACCTAATCAGCTCTTTGTTGAGTCCAAGTGGACGTTTGTGCCAAATTCGAAGAAATCCTCTCAGGCTTTTATTAAGGTATAGCGTTTACGAGAATGGGACTGACAGACAACCCAAAAACATCTTGCCTTTAACCACAGATATTGCCAGTGCAGAGGCATAAAAATAAAGCAGCTACAATGACCTGGATAACCTATTATCCTTTAAAAGCACTATAACTATGTAATTTAACTTTTCACTTCCCATTTTGTAATAGCAGGTTGTTGAATATCCTCACATGCATGTTCATTGGGACCTTTACTAAATATGTGATTATGTTGACTCACCAAAGTTTTCTCAGGCTCCTGCTGGGACTCAGAGGAGGACTCCATGGTTGTGCTAAACCAGAGTCAGGCCCGTCAGCGCTGCTCTGATGACTGCATGTCTGTTAGAAAGAGAAAAAAAAAGTGTTACCACATGTGCGACAAAACATGTGCATACAACTTCTTTCACTTTATTTGTGGCTTCTAAGGGTACAATGTGTTCAGAATTCAGCCCTCTGGGCCTTGGAGTTGTTTTAAAATCAGTTATTTTCTGTCTCAGAATAGCAGTGGATTTTTGTGCCCTTTAACTTCATGTGGGACGGCTAGATTGCAAGATTGGACCTACTTGCAACATCATGCCTACTCATCTATAGAATTTCTGAACAAACAAGCTTTACCATAAAGAAGGGTTTCTCTCATTTCTGTCAGTGATACTAATGCAGCATGCCACGGCCATTTTTCTCCAAACAAACAGTGCTGTAGCTGCAGGCCTTTAATAAACAGCCTACTTTTAGTGCAAGCAAGTCAGGATGGAGGATCAGCCAGCCTGTCAGCTGCTTCCTCCAGAGAGTCCTGGAAATGTCATTATTTCCATCTATCTCTGCTTTCTGGCCTCAGCTTGTTTTCCCTATAGAAGTGTTGGAGTGTGACACTGTTTTTAACCTTTATCTGTCAAGGGAAAGTTTCTGCTGGCTGCCACTTGGCCGCTCCACTGACCCGCTTAGGAGTAACTCAAGGCTGCATCAGTGAGGGTACTTGCTTGTTTTATGAATCAAAGGGAATTTGACCTGACTACTGCTTGTATATTTACAGCGTTATAGTAAAAATTCAGCAAGTATGTCTGATTTTGACCAATTGTTTTTTTTTATTTTCGCCTAAACTCGCAGGTATACATCAGCCAATAACTGCTGTCAGCAATATCACAATACATAAATATCAGGGCAATGAAAGACAGATTACATAAAAAAAAAACAATACTGGACATAACAACAAATGAAATACATATTACATTCTCTCAACAAATGAAATAAATAGTTACTAAATGTATATATCATGTATGCATCTTCGTAGCCCTACAATTGTGACAGAGACAGTAAAAAATACAAAGAAATTACGAAAAAGGAAAATACACCTACATCTTTTTAATGTTCCTTAACCCTAACCTGCCGCTTCCCCATGGGTCTTTCTCCAACTTCCATTATACATGTGAAAAGTTTCTAACAAGTGCATTCTAGAATAAATACATTTAAAAGAGCAGGTATGTCTTTGACTTAGGTAATATCCTCTAACTCAGATTTAAAACCAATCTGCTGATGTGCTGTTAACACACTCAGATGTGAAAACACTCGACTCTGCAGATCAAAAGAAAGCAGCCTGACAATTCAAAGCAGCAATATGGCATGTGTCTGTAAAACCCAAGAAAAAGACACGAGGGGATAAAATAAGCCTTTGAGGACACACAGAAAAACTTTTATATTATCAGTAATGAGTATATTCATGGATTAAACCCATTCCATATTTAACAATCACTTACTTCATCCCAAATTCACATGCAAGCTAACCCCCATTATAGGCTCTGAAATCATACACAGAATTGAACCCAAACACTAACTTTAACATCTAATGCATCAGACCCAAAAATGGCCAAACCTGACAGACACAGAGTGTCAGGAATAAAAATGAGCATCAGCAGCAACAACTGCAGTGTTTCCTCTACACTCATTTAGGAGTGGCGGCCCGCCACTCCTTCAAATGTCGTTTTTTTTTTTGGTTGTTTTTTTTTTTTTTTTTAATTGCAAATACACCACCGCCGCATCACAGCACAGTCCTGCACTGCGTTGGGTGTCGCGAGTGCTGAGGCAGATAACTATCTTGCTCCGTATCTACTCTTTGGGGTAGATACCACCGCCCCCTCCCACCCCCCAACACAACTAACTGGTGCCGACGTTAATTAGCTACTCGCATCCAGGCATCAGGTCGGAGAGTCAGAGGAGTGTCGGCTTGAAAACAGCGTGCAACTTACCGGAGAAAAGGTAGACTTATTAGCTTAGGAAAACTTATAATAGATTTTATTAGTTAAATAAACATTCGCAAAATATTGATGGCCAGCTAAGGTTATGTAGCTTAAGTTAATTGGGCCCGGTGCCAACTCAACTCAGTGTCGCTAACGTGAGTAAACTAATTGATAGCATTAAGCGATATACACGCCATGATGTAACTGCTGACTGCATTTTCAGATGAGCTTGTTCAAATATTTTTCAAAGAAGAGAAAGACACCTGATGAGGATGGCGCTAGTCAGGTATCATTAGCCTTTTTACTGACTCAAATTATGATGGTTAGGTAAAAAATTATGTTCACACTTGTAATCAAATGTGACGTGAGTGTAAATTATCTGACGTTAATGTTTTATGTAATCGTATAAGACAAGTAACAGACAGGGAGGAGCAGTGCAACAAAGTGAAGGAGAGCAGAGTACAGGAGGGGGAGTGCTGAGTGAAGGAGCAGGAGAGCAAAGTGATGGTGCAGGAGAGAGAGATGAGAGGAGAGGAGAAAAACATAAAGGGAAACACAGGCTATCAGGCTGGGACCCTAAATGGGTTGAAAAAAATAAATAAAAAAATTAATAAAAATTATTGTTTCTATTTGTAAGTGAAGACTGACTTGAGAAACAGGCTGCAGGGGGATCACCTTGCAGCATGTATGCTGCTGAGCATCAACGGCCACCTCTTGGGGAATTACCGTACAACAGAGCCTTAGAGCTGTTCTACAAAAAACCAAGAAAAATCCATTGTTCTGAGCCTGGGTGCAAACTTTGCCACTGATTACAGCCCCATCAAGAAATTATTATTTATTGTTTTTATTATTTTATTGTTGAATTTTTGTTATTATTTTTTATTTTTACATTCAGCCTTTAAAAACCATAATTTGTTTACGCCGCCGCGGCTCCCCGGAGAGCCTGCCCCCCGCTGCTGAAAAAAATCCTAGAGGAAACACTGAACTGTATAATATTTCTCAGCTAAATCACTGCAAGAATTTATGACTTTGATCATCTAATCTGACACAAAAGGTCAAAAGTTAGGAATTATGAAAAATGGCAAAAGAATCAATAAGAAAATGTATAATGATATGCTGAAATATGTAAATAAAACACTAAATAAATGCTGAAACAAATACAAATGGCAGTAATAAAACAATGCATAAATAAAGAAATACATGCAGATGTTAGGAACTCCTACCACATTAACATACAGACACAGAATAGAAAAAGTAGATATTTTTTATTTATTTGTGTCCTCATTAATTATTACATTTTATTTATCAATTCATTTCTTTTATTTCTTTAGTAATGTATTTATCTATCATTTCATTTGTTTCCATACTATTTTTTTATTTATTCATTATTCCTTCATTTATTTCCAAATTTATTTATATATTTCTTTATTTATTAATTCATTACAGCGTCTATTTATCTATATATTTATTAATGTATTAATTAATTGATAAATCAATTAGTTAACTAACAGAAATTGATCATTACAATAATATATTTTATTAATTTATTAATCAATTGATAAAACAATTAGTTAACCAACAGAAATTGATCATTACAATATTTTTTTTCAGTAAATATGCCAAACATTCACTAGATTCTCAATTGTCTGCTTTTCTTGATTTCATAGAATTGTACACTAAATACCTTTGGGTTTAGGTAGAACAAAACAAGCCGTTTAAAGATGTCAACTTTAGGCTATAAGAAATTAACATATTAAAGACCATAGTGAAAAATCAATTAAATAAACATCAGAGTAACCAATAATGAAAGTAATCATTAATTACAGCCCTATTCAAAAGACGGAAATATTGTGCAATCCGATACTAGGAGAACTCAGACCTGAGCTAAGCTCTAAAAAAAATGTAAATAATGGAGCTTTCCAGGAAATAAAGACCAGCAAAACCTGAAGACTCAGAATTTTACGACAAAAGGATAACAAGAATGTACAAGAGAGCGCACATAATCTCTAGTGCAAACAGACACAACAAACACACGCAAACAGCCGTTTGAAATGTGAGGCAAGTGTAAACAGAGTAGTAGTCCTGTTACCAAGGATGAAGACTGTATGCATACATCCTTTACACTCACTACCCCACGCACTCGTCCGTCAACACCTTTTAAATGGTGGACATTAACTCACTGTTTGCACCTGTAACGCCACGAACACCGCACTACATCCTCAACATGAGTTCATGAACAAGTGGGACCATCTGTTAATTACACTCTACGCTTTTGGGGAGATTATTTTGGGTGAAGCAGCTGTCTGCCAACACGTGGCTATCCTGAAAATGCTTTTCTAAAAACGATTATAGGAGGCGGCCACTTAGCTGATTGCTGTTTGTGTGGATATTTTAATGGTATGAACCCTGTGCTCCCAACTGAGATTAGGCTACACCTTATCTGACTATGTGACCACCAGACGCCACGTGAGAAAGATGCAGTGCTGAGAACTGAAAACTGACACTGCTGATGCAAGGACTGTATTAAGAAAAAAACTGTCCTTTTTTTATGCTTTGTTATGTGTTACAAACAGCAGCAAACATACAGTAATATGCAGCAACATAGGTTTTTAACCGCTGTGAAAGAATGAAAAAATAGGGTTTTATATCACATCATTCAAGCTGAAATTCCACCTTTAACCACAGTGTGAGTTGCAATGACAGGGTGGCGCTGTCTGTGTTTTCACTCATCCGGGCAGAAGAAGAACAAGTCAACCTTATTTATGAAGTATTTTTATACAGAACAGGCATGGGCAGTGGGTGAATGAGACAAAGAGCTTTGTCACTCTCTACCACTGTCAATTCTTAATGCCCATGTGCAATTTTAGATTGATTGGGCAACCCATTGAGGAGAAAACTAGATGCAGACAGACAGACAGACAGACAGATGGACCGACAGAGCTTTCTTCATTTTATAGTAGGATTGTACACAGTGTGTTTCATGGGATTGCAACAAAATGTAATCAGCGCTTGTGGATATTCGCTTTCTGATCCATTAGGTAATGAGTATCAAATCAGTATTGTTCCTGCTTCAAGTATCGCTTTAGAAGTGTGTATTATGACATTAAACAAAGTTTGCAGCAAATGCAGTGGCGGCACAAAACCCACTTGCGGCGCATCATTAAGAAAAAAAAAAAGCACAGGGATGAAGCTCCAAGCTTTTTTTTTTTAAAGATGCGCTGCATGTGGGGTTTTTTTCTATGACAACAATATCTCGACATTAGCATAAGCTAGTAAGCTAATGTGACGTCACATTGACAGAGGGTTGACTACACAGGAAAAAACGAGCTTACAGCTGTACAGTGATGAACGCACAACACACACCAGCAACATCTAGCGTTTGCCAGCCAATCTGCTCCCACAGAGGAGCTCCTCACCAACAACATCACCAACTCCTTTCTGAAAAATTCCGAGATTTTCAACCCAAAGCACTGGTACAAAAAAGGCTAGCGCGCTAAAAGAATACAGTCGTGGGAATTTTTCTCCAGCCACATGCAGCCGCAGATGACTCCTGTTTGAGAGCAATTGGGAAAAAGGCGCTGGTGCTGAGAAAACGCTAGGTGTACACGAGCCCTAAAAAGCACTACGAAGAAGAGGAGGATTTTTTTTCTACAGATAATCTATCTCATGTACTGCTGTTCGAATATAGTGACAATTTCAGCAAATATGACAAAAAGATACTTTTATGAAAGTTACCAACTATGGCTTCGAGTGACCTTTTTCCTGAATAAATAAAGATTAAAAATGCATCATTCGATTTGCCCCTGTTTGCCCTTACCCACTGCACTGAGATCAGTAATTTGATCACAGGAAAGGGCAATCTCATCCAGAGCAATCAGAGCTCTGAAACAGGGCCATAAATGCCTTATGGGGACATGGAGAGGTTCTTTCAAGTTCAAATCATGAAACACACGAACAAGTGATAAAAGAAAATGAGCTGTGGGATTCAGATGATTCAAATAACAGCAAATTGAGGTTTTTATGCACAGAGAAAGCAGGATTTGATGCAACCGACACTCAAGAAAAGGTGGCGCTCCATTCTGTTGCAGTTCGAATCATTTATGTGTTTCTATGTTATCCTATTCTACATCTTTATGTGGTATATTTACACAAACATGAAGTTTTGTTTGTATTGCCATTTCAAAAATAGCTCTTCCCAATTTAAGTACATGAGTTTCCTTAGCAAGGTGCCAAGTAGAAGGAATGGAGCAGGGAGGAAGCAGCTTTAGGAGACTCTTAGAGACAAATACTGCCTAATATCAGACAGAGGACAGGAGGACATCCTGACAAAGAGAAGGTCACTAAATCCTCCCACCAGTCATTCTACTAATGTAACGCTCCAGCGCTCCAACAGCCTCTTGGCTGCGGCCAGCACACACACTTCATCTGGCCTCGACTCTCAAGGACCCGTCACGCTGAGACAGATGCTTTCAACTCTTTCTCAAAACCGGCTTTAGCAATCAGTCTGTGACTCAGCCCGCAGCAGCAGCCACATGGCTGAGGTAAAAAATAACACAGAAATCAGGAACTGCAACAGAGGTTTTTCTAGCAGTGTAAGGAGAGATGTACATTTGTTTGTATGATTCTTTGACCAAATTTACTGCTAATATATTGTCTCTTAAGTCGTAGTGATGAAAGCTGAATTTCCTTGTGGGAAACATAAAGTGTTTCTGGGTCTATTGATAGTTATCTTGTGTGTGTCACTTTTTATCATCTCTACCTCTCTAAATGGGAGCTCCGAGAGTGTGGTGAAATTAATGATTAAATAGTATATATATATACTCCAATAGTGCTCATAATGAACAGTCTTGCTCCAAAAATATAAAAACAATATGTGGCGGCAGATGTTGTAATCGTGGCAATCCGCCACAAATTAATAAATGTGTAGGAAACCCTAAATACATTTAAAAACAACTTAAGAGACGAAAGAACAAGTAAATGCTGACATAAAAGCAAAAAAGCAAAAAAAAAGAAAAACAAAATAAAAAAGAAGAAATGGAAACCTATTTAAATAAATATGGAAATAAAGAAATCAATACATGAATAAAAATATGGAAAAATATAAGTTGATAATTAAACAGGACACAAATAAATAAATATGGAAATAAAATGACAAGTACATGCTGAAATAAAAAGACAAATAAATACATGACAAAATAAATAAAAATAACTAAAAACATGTTTGAATAAATATGGAAATAAAAAGATAAATAAAAGAAATAAATAAAAGTTAAAAAACAGGACATAAATGAATACATAACATCCTAAACCATCATATTTAAATGGAAAACATCAGTATTTTAACACTTGTTATTGTTATTGTAAACATGTTAGCATTTAGCTCAAAGCACTGCAATGCCTAAACACACAGAGCTGCAGGTGTGGCTAAACTATTAATCTGGCTCTTTTATTTTCTGAATATACCTTTTTTCAGTTCCATATCAAACTCTGATTGTGGGCATGATTGAGACTCTGCCTCACTCAATAAACAATGGACAAGCCAGTGACAGACAATCCACTCTATTATGGCTTTATTGTCTTCACTTTCACACTTTACTGACACTCTACCCCTTTGCACAAGCTGGCACATAACAATCTGATTCAGCCACAACACAGCAGTCTGACAGCAAAGAGCTAAGAATCACTGCCAAAGATAGAGGGCAAACGCACAGGGAATCCTAAACTTGTGGCTTGGCAATGGCCCCAAAACAAAGGCTGAAACACTTGCTGAGGGGTTTGTCCACAGAGCCAAAAGATAAGCAGGGAACCTCTGAGAATACTGTGTTTTTAGTTGACATTTTTTTAAATTTGAACTGCAGTTTAAGAGCATAAATACATAGATATGCATCATGGGCAACAAAAAGGGTCATCACCTCTTGAAGAGGATTTCAGTTTTGCTAAAAAGGTGGCAAAACCAGTTCCACAGGAAACTTGGACCAGTAGACAACAAACCATTTTCACTACTCTTTGTGCTGAATATTTTGAAAGAGGCTACAGTGACTAAGTGGTAGATTTAGGAGACAATACCACATTGACCTATGCATAAAGGTTTCTGTTAAGAATGATGACAAAAAAATTGCTTGACATTAAGTGCAGCTAAATACTGCTAAGGTGAACTTATATAGTCTAAAAAATGGACACTACACCAAGCCGCAACTTCTGAGGCTGCATACTGAAGCCAATGCGGACCAGCTGGCTTCAAACAACAAGATGTCATTGTCCGAAATCAAGGCTTCAAAAAAACAATGGGTGACGTCACAATAGCTCTGTCCATTTTTTCATACCGTCTGCTGTATGTCTTTAACATGCATTTTCAACTTGGCAACACAGAAGATCTATAAAATCAGCACAGCTTCAAGTTGGACCCCCAAGATTGGTGTCACCAATTCAGTATCTGACCAAATGTTTCCCCTTCTGTTCCTGAGTTATGGTGCTGAATAATGGCCATAAAAGTTTTTTTGCACAATATTAACAGGTCATTGTGACTTTGACCTATGAACGTTTGGATAGAAATTGTCATAACTTCAACATTTTATTCTATTAGACATTGGTATGAAATGTTATCACAATTAACGTTATGTTTTGGCCAAAAATGTGTTTTGTGAGGTCACAGTGACTTTTGACCACTGAACTCGAATTAGTTCATCATTGAGTACAAGTGGACATTAGTGCCAACTTTTAATGAAACTCCCAAAAGGCCTTTTTGAGATATGTTCACAAAAATGAGATAGGCGCAAGGTCATATTGACCTTGACCTCTGACCAATGAACTGTAATCAATTCATCATTGAGTTAAAGTGGACATTTGTTCCAAAATCCAAGAAATTTTCTAAAGTGTTTTGAGCAATCGTATTCACAAGACTGTGATGGACAAGGTCACAGTGCCCTTGACCTTTTATCTCCGAATTTGATCGAGTTCATCCTTGAGTGTTAGCTACGTCTTTGCCAAATTTGAAGAAATTCCTCAAGGCATTCTTAAGAGATCACCTTCAGGAAAATATACACATACGTAAACCTTTCAGCAGCCTAGAAAAGAGCTGATTGACTTTCAGAGTAATTGCGGTCCAATTACACTAAGAATTATAGCCTAACTGTTGTTGTAATTTCCTTTTACTCTGTGTTGCACATTACAAACCATATTCTGCCAAATATTACAAATATCACAAAACAAAAACTATTGTTTTTTAAAAGCATGATGTTTTACAAAAACATACATTTCAGGAAATGCAATGAGCACTTGAAAATGTTGACTTGGACTGCTTGTCACTATTGTTTTCAGTCTGCAGCAGTGAAATACTCTGACTTTGATTGTTTTTAGATTAACAGTAGAGCTCAGCAGCTCAAGGGCAGGCAAGGACAGCAATCATTTCAGGACCCTAAGCTGATGGTAGTGATGTTGCTGTCCACTCTAAAAGGCGAGGTAGCTCTCTGACAGCCAGAGAGGCAGATCTATATAGGCCTATCACTGCTGTCACTGCTGAGTGTTTGGAGAATGATTAACAGTGGTTAAGTGAGACATACGGTGTGCCGTCATGCCAGATGGGTGATAAAAGCAAAGCATGAGGTGGTAACAATGTCCCAGGTTGCACCTTGATATTTCCCCCCACTTCAGTAGTAAAATTCAAACACAAAACCACAGACAATTTACATTTCGATGTTTTTTTTCTGATGATTCAGTCTCTCCTTCATCAGCACTCCTTGAAGCGACTGCCAGCCACTGTGATAATTCTGAACAAGGTCTATTATTCCAACTGCTGCTAAGTGATGATGAGGCTTTTAGGATTATCTCAAACAACAATCTCTCAAAGCAAAAGGCTCCTTTTACAAGATGGTAAAAAGGAACAGCTGTTTTCTTCACACAGCAGTGGTTTGTTGAGATGTTAAGTTATTTAACATCTCAACAAAATGCATTTATTTCCATAAAATAAAAAGATAAATGTTTCAAACATTATGAGTTTAAGATCATTTGATACTGAAATCATCTATGTGTCTGAATGTTTCCCATACAACCCAACCACAGCATTAATCAGATACTTCAACGTAACCAAATTTATGACTGATTTTTGACAAATCATCCTTCTTTATTTAAGTATTGCATGCAAGTATAAAGGTAAACTTTTTGGAAAGTGTAACATTTATCTAAATTTTGCCAAAAGAGTAAATGCAGGTATAAAATAAGTACAGTATGATACTCAGTGGTAGGTTAAAAGATTTGTCACATCTGAATCCCTCGACTCATTTTGAGAAAAAGAAATTAAAAGATGTACAAATTAAATGTTTTTGGCAATTTAGACCTCACAAATTCAAATTAAAGACTACTGTATTACTTATAGGGCCTACGCTTTATTGAATTTTAAATATCATCACATTTTTGCTGATAAATTGCTGACTGTTTCTTTGACACGGGCTAGCTCCACAGATGCTGCATACCTCAGCCTCGGGCTAAGTTTTATCAAGTCTTGTCGAGACTAATTACGAAGAAGAAGGGCAGGACTAACCACATAGATGCACCCTGCCCCCAGGTGTATGGCTGAAAACTATCTTCAGACTTTAAAGTCATGGTAGCAGCCCCGTGAGGGTGCACTTAGGCCCAGCAATTCTTTGAGCTACATTCTGTCAATAGATGTTTACCAAGTTAAGCCTCTTAGTTTAACAGACTAAAATTTGCTAATAAACAACACTAAAGATTAATATTAGACCATAGATCATATTTATACATCCCTTGTAAAGTTGGGTATCAGTTCTTGATAAGGTATTTCAGGTAGTACTGAAATCACCCATTATCAAGTGATATCGAAACTTCTTTATTTAAACAAAACCTGCATTTTATCATTTCTGTATGATTTTTCTCATAGCCAATCACTGCAGGCATTCTTCAATTTAATGCAACATGTGGACTGGCCCGCCACCACAGCGGCTACAACCCATACCACCTGTGGTGTGGTTCAGTCGAACACGGTGTATTTGATGGAGCTGGCAGCTCAGCATGCTAGGATGAAACCAAAAAATTCAAAAATATGGTGGCATTTTATGTAACTGAAGCAACAGCCGTGACAGCCAGTCCATGCGCTTGCATTCAACGGGGCTGCTCACTAATGGTCAGACCACTGGTCATCACCAGTGGTCGTATCTGGGATATTTCAGCTTCATTTAAGAATAGCGGGGGTAAGTGGGGATGTCGTCCATCTTTATATACCGTGTTTGGTCCCAACAAAGCCCCTTGCTTGTTTTTTTTAAATGCAGTGCTATTTTTAATCTAAACGCCTGCCAAGAAAAATGAAGCTTCAGAGCAAATCACTCTACAAATTAAGAATATATACTTACTACAATGGAAAACGACAGGCATACCATTAAGACTACTTCCATCTGGAGCTATCTATCCCCTATAGTACTATAGTGACAGCACCATCATCATTTCACACTCACTCATTGACACACATAAACACACAACTCTGGAATCTACTACTCATCAGTTTTAAAAGATAAAACAGCCCAAACAGGTAAGATGTAATTTCCTGTAGAGACATATCAAACATCAGGCTATCCCTGAATTATCAGCTTGTCGGGCTGATGGACAAACTGTTTTCATTCTATGAAAATGAAAACAACTGGACAAAGAGGGGACATTCAAGTCAGTTGGTCCAATGTAATCTTCTGCCTGTCCCAGTTTGGTGCTGCACTCGGGGGGAGACATCTTTAAACAGAATTAATCCATGTAGGTCAGGGAGTGAGGAATATTAATCAACCATGTAAGCAGAGGCAGAGGATTGCCTTGGTAGACCACAGAGAATCAAGCAGTATTTCACCAGAATAAGAATCACTTTTAATCCCACTGACAAGGAGAGAAACATATTCATGTCGACACAAACTCTGTAAAAATCTGATACTGTATATGTAGGAACAAAAGGACACAAACCCAGAAAGTAGAATTACTATCAATGTAAAGAGACAATGCAGGACAGAACAGATCATTCTCTGCTTTAGGAAAATAATACACTTGCAGATCTTACAGCATTAAACATCATCTGGCAGCCATTCCTGTAGCACAGATTAAATCTCATCCCTGAACAAATCCTGTTCTCATAAATACAAGACGCCTTTACATAATTTCTGTCCTGTCCACATCAAAGCAGCTGGGAGCGATCCCACAGGTTTGGCCAGAGAGAGTGTATGAAGCAGATATTATATAAAAAATGTCCTAATAAAGCGGGATGACTCACACAGAAGCATTGCATTGGCTAGATTTGTGCCATATTTTACAAGAAATGACTTGCAGAAATGTGAAAAGTAGTCTTTGGGTTATTTTGCTACCCTTCCCTCTCCCTAGAGAGACATGGGTGCCCTCCAAAACTTGACTTGCAGATTGCCAGTTTGTGCTGGATGGGATCCATTTCATTTCAGCACCCAAAATGACACATGCGTCAGTGACAATAGATCTTTTGTTTGGCATTGCTGAATCCAAATACAAAAAGTAGTGCCTGATCAATGCAGACTTTTGAGGCAAATGACAAAATCTATATTTTAGAGGTTGTTAATCTCCAATATCGATATATAGGAAAGTCTGTTTTTATAGATGTGTAATGCAAAACGTAATTTTTTAAACAAGGATCACTTTAATCTCTTTTTCTTAATAATTGTGATAAATCAAAAATGATCTAAGTTAATTAAATGTTTTATGATTGACAAACTATGTAGTGGAGATACCGTTTCTAAATTATCTAAAAAATATTTTAACATTTCTGTAATACAAATTCTTTTTACATGTCTGCAGACATACACAACAACACAAATATTTTTGCAATATATTAATACAGGCCGATATATACAGGATGCCCTATACATTCATTTATTTGTGGTGGATTGGCATGATAAAAACATCTGCTGCCACAATATATATTATTGGAGCTAGACCATTAATCAGGAATGCTGTTACAGTATATACATAATTCAGATGTTCATCGCACCTCTCAGAGCGCAGAGTGTACTCTGGGTACAGATGGAGCAGCAGAATGTCAAATGCATTTTAAGTGAAACTTAACTATTTATTCTGCTGGGTCTAAAAGTTTGCATTTAGTCACAGCAACAGACTGATGCATTATCCACACAAACAGTCACTAACTGCTGGTGAAGAATAATAGAAGTCATGGAAAGCTCTGTCTTTGCTGTGTTTGTGGACACGCAAAAACCTCCAAATTTAGAGATGGGACACAGAATAATACAAGGGGACACATCTAAAAGAAAAAGAAAAAGAAGTTTGTTGCTGTCGTGTTTCTAGTTCACGTTAGTACAGCTCACCCTCAATAACAGCTTTTAGGACAGAAACTGCTGCTACAATTTGGCTACCATTTGATCATCAGCATATAGAAATTCAGTGTCATATCATGTCATGAGCCACATTCAGTCCATTACAGACATTTTACATGCCCTTGACACTACATAACATGTGAAACACAAACACAGCTAAAGGGAGTACTGCTAAACCAGAGAAAAGACCATTATTACGTAACTCTAAATCAGGTATATTTACATGATGAGTGTAATTATTTGGTTTCCATGTTGAAACGCTGCTCCTGGGGCACTTTAACATCATACCTAACAGAAAAATTACCACGACAGAGAATCCTTTTTCAGCGATATTATCCTTGATTGTGAAAGAATGGCAGCAAGTGTGTCACACTGCACAATAAAACGGTATTCCTCTTTTAAATGAAACAAGGTGACTCAGCCCTCACTGACAACCATTTATCGGATCCTTCACAGAGACATGTGGATGGGAATGCTGATGAGGACGATGTAAAGCTCTGAACTCCCGTGGAGTCAAGGAGACTGTGGTGACCTCGGAGTGTTCAATCCCCTTACAGGAGAGCCACTGCGGCTGCTCGGCTTTTTAAACGACTATTGGCTCATAACGAACAATCCCCTCCACAGAGACAGAGAGCAGAATCAGAGAGAACGGAGCCAAGGCTCCACTACAGAGCTGTCAGTGAAAATGCCTATGACGCACGCAGCCCGAGTTGAATAATATGTGTCTGTTTGTGTGTGCCTGATACCTCTTGCATAACAGAAAAGGGAAAAAAGAAGTCAGCACATGAAGCTTAAAGATCATTATTATTGTAAAGGATTTGTGGATATCACAAGGAAGTAATGAGTGGAAAGGTCACGGCGGCAGACCCTATCCCTCTGACCCGAGAGTGACCTTTTAGGGAAAAGTGTGCATGGGAAAAAAAGGGTGAGCTGAAAGATGGGATCATCATCTGATCAGTGCTGTCAGTAGCAGGACGAATATGATTCACCTTCTCGTCTCAGCCTGGGATTTCGACACCTATCTGCAGTCTGACACCGCCAGACAAATTCTCAGTAGCTATCCTGCTATCAGAACACATCATCAGGCGGGAGTGTGATGTGACCTCAATGTATTAGCATCTGTTACCCTAACTGAGCATTCCTACGCACATACACACCACGAAAACACCCGAAAGACGCTTCAAGAGTGAGATTATTAAACACACAGGAAGACAAACTGTATCCAGATCAAGTGCTGGTAAATGTTACCACACAAACACAGAGGCATGGAGGCAGCTGGACAGATGGAGCATGCACACGTGCAAGAGAGCACAGGGGGGGTGAATGAAGGACCTACCTCACGCAGCTCGGGCAGCAGAAAGCACCATTACATTCATAAGACAGGCTCTGAGAGAGGACAAGAGGGGGGAGAGCGAGAGAGAGAGAGAGGAGGGGAGAGAGACATCGAGATGACATCACCATATTTTTCTTCCTCCTCCTCTGAAATGTAGGCTAGTGCTGCAGGGGCTGCCGGTGTCGGCGGCAGAGCAGCAGTGAGAGCTCCCTCTGTGTGTGTGCAACAAGACAGGAGTAAGCTTTTCATATAAGCATCCCCAGCTGGATGTGACCTGGATGTAATATAGTCTACAAACCCTAAAGGGTCCTCAAATACACACACACACACACACACACACGGTCAGACAGTATTAAACACCTGAAATAAGCAGGAGATTGATATCACTTTTCTCAGAAAAATGTTATTTGTTAAATGTGCTGTTCCATTTGCAGGGATATGCACCCATACAGCGCTATTGAAAAAGAACCCGGCTCATGAGGATAACACTGACCCAGGACCTGGGGTAAAATACTTGGCAGCATGTCACTGAGGAATTCATTCTCCTAATGGACTAGCTTAAAGTGGAAGGTCGCTCCAAAATCAACTCTGTAAAACAGTCAAGCTACAGTAATCCAGGTTCATTTGAATCTATGACAGTAGGCAATGCTTCAGGGGACGCTGCTGCAAAGAAGCTAAATTCTGAAACATGGATGCTGCATTCACATCTTCAACTCGGCAGCAAAGAGGATCCATACAATCAGCACAGATTCAAGTTTAATGTGACCAATTCAGTATCTGACCACGTTTCCACTTCTTTTCCTGAGTTATGGTGTTCAATAACGCAAGGAAAGTGTTTTTGCGATACATTATGATGTCACAGTGAAGTTGACCTTTGGCCCTTAGTATAAATCATTACTTCATCATTTTATCCAAACAATTTTTGTCAAATGTTGTAATAATCAGCATATTAATTCTTGAGTCATGGACAAAAAAAAAAATCTTGTGAAGGCCAGAGGGACCATGACCTTTGGAAAAACAAAATCTAATCAGTCAATCATGAGTCAAACTGGAGGTTTGCACCAAATCTGAGAAAATTCCCATTGGGTGTTTTTGAGATATCACGTTCATGCAAATGGGACCGGCGGACAACCCGAAGACATAATGCATCCGGCCCCATGTATTGCCAGCGAAGAGACATAAAAATACGAGAAGACACACATCTCTACAGATATCTCCAACGCTTGTCCAGACAAACCTTAACAACATAGACTAATAAACAGCACAACAGGTAAGAGGAAAAATGTATTTCTGATTTTGAGGTGAACTGTCCCTTTAAATGTAATCCAATGTATCACACTGCCTTTGTTTTCAGCTGTTTGTTTGACTACAGAATTTAAAACAAAAACTAATAACTAACCATTTTCTTGGGGGAAAACAAGAACCCAGATACTACTTCCCCCTTTAGGGGGGAATGAAGCCTGTGACCTGCTTAAAAGTCTCATTAAACAACCAAGACCACAATGGTACAACAGGAAACATTAACGCTGGCAGATTGCACTGCATTTTAATGAGCAAAAAAGTGCAGAATCTTTTAAATTGTTTCTTCAAGGGTACCCAATTTAAGGTTATATTTGCAATACTTTACAGTTTCTTTCTTTGTGTGTGTGTGTGGTTTTGTGTTTTATCTCCTGTGTGTTAATTTGCTATGGATTTATGGATTCATTTTATGCCTTTTTGCATAGCACTTTGTAAACTCTGCTACTGCTATCCAGCTGAGTGATTGGTTTTATGCATTTTAAGTTTAAATTATGTAAAAGAAGACTTTTGAGAGGCTTAATGGCTCTTTTAACCATCTATTTTTTACATTAAATTGAACTTCATCTTTAGATGGATCATTCCTTTTAGGCATGTTTATTTTATCCTGACTTTCTTTAAGAGAAAAGCATCCTTCCTTTTCTCTAAATAAAGTCTCTAGGGGGAGCACAGGAAGGATTTCTGTGGGATAGGGCTACATCTATTAATTAATCAGTTAGATTATTTGCTTTTTAATTAGTCTGAAACATTTCTACGATGATGTTAAGCAGGCTAACATAGAGGCCTTCAAACACAACATGAATTGAGCTGCTATGGCCCCGCGCTGTGAACCGCGCACGCGCTTTGCTCGATGCAGGGAGAAGCAGTCATGCTACAGCACAAGCCATTGGAACTAATGGTTTTCAGCGCGCTGTAGTGCTGCTGTCACATTGTGTCTGAAAGAGCCTTGGTCTTGGTTAGTTGGATTCAGGCTCACTTGGCCACCAGGAAGTTGGTCATCCTGAACTCATGGGTAACACAATCTTGTGTCACATAACATCAAAATGAATCCTCCTTATCTTTTCCCTTATGTCCTATTTTTACACCAACATTTCACATTTAACCCCTTAAAACTTTGTTCAAGATCAGTTTTCTTGTGCTGCGCTCAGACACCTTTCACAAGTATTTAAACCTCTGAACTCTGTAGCAAATTGGTTTGATTTCTTTCCAAAATCAAGGAAAAAAAGGCAATTAGCAACCTGGCAAGAAATTTTACGCAAACTGCAAGAATTAAGTAGATAGATATTCTACAGAAAACCATTTCTATAATTACCATAGTGATAGATATCAAAAGTTATATTACAAAATTATATGTTTAAGCACCTTTTTCAGGAAATTTCCATGTTTATTTTTGGTTTAGATTTAACGTTTTTGGGCAAATTTATTTGGGTAATTTTACTAGTGCTTTTTACTAATTTCTTGCTCATTTTTGGTTCATTTCTTAAGTTGCTCATTGCCTTCTTACCATGTTTTTGCAAGAAATGAGTAGATTTTGATTTTATCTTTTAAGCTCGGGACAAATTTCCAGAAATCTCTATTTCTAATTATCATTTTTATATTTAGAATTATTTTACAAAATCAATACAGATAATTTCTAGACAGTTTTTTTTCCCAGGTCATTACTCATCATTTTTTCTTTTTAAGTTTCCAGTTTATTTTTTATTTGTTTGAGTTTTCTAAGTTCAGAGTAATTTTTTTGTACTTTCTACTAATTTCTTGGTCATTTCTTCTTGTGATGCTCATTCCCATATTTTTTTTAAAGAAGTCATGTCTATTTTCCCAGGTTTCAAATGGTTAATCATTTGTGGCGCATCACTGTAGCCACACAAGAGTCCTAACGCTGTGAGCGAGCTTATTCTTTTATAGCACTTGGTGCAACAGTCTGCATGAAAGCTTATGTTGTGGAAAGTAGGACAGCAAAATAGATGGTACTTTGGGAAGAATTCTGTGGGAAAATTGTGGACATGAGGACACACAGCCAAGTATTTGTTGTATATTTTAAGATCAAGACCATGAGCAGTCTTTTCCTCAAGCATTCTGTTTGCTTGCCTGTGTGACTGGTGTGTGTGTGTGTGTGTGTGTGTGCGTGACATGCAGGATGTATGTGTTCCGTTATTGCTGTGTGTGGTGTGTGTATGTTTTGTTGCAGCTGCAGGGGAAACATGCTGCCATCAAAAGCACCCAGCTGTGAGTGTGTTCCTGAGGGGAGAACGAGCAGGTCTGACCTGAGGCTGGTGTGTCAGAAATACAGGGAGTTTAAAGACTCAACACTAAAACTCAAAATACACACATACACAAACACACACAAAATATGCACGTACGAAATTCTGGCATGATCATGTGGATAAAAACCATTCTTGTTCAAATGTGGAATCAGTGACCTCAATTAAATGACAAATCAAAACAAAAATGTGATGGATGATTTTATCCAAAGTGCCTTACAGCATCCTGAGTGCATCATGGGTATTTTTTTTAGCAATTGGAGCCCTTCATAATGAAGTCAGAGCATCACCATGACCTAAAAACCTGCACTGTGTTGTTCCCCTGAAGGGCCAAACACAACAGGCTGCCGCTGATAAACACCATCTATTCAAAAGCCTACTGAGCAAAGTAACATTCTGTAACATCCCCCTAACTTTTCACATCTTACCTTCTTCGAAATTTACAAAAATAAAGAAATCCCCCCTTAATATAATCTCCTCAACTGCAAAAAAACAACATTCTATCTCTCCCTCTCTCACTACCCCTCCAGAGCAAGATGCATGCTATTAAACCGAATTACACAGTCGTATGAGGCTTGAAGCCACTGAAGCGTCAGCCTGGACCGGCCTATCAGCTTGCCTGTGGCAGATCGGCTGTAGAGCAGAGTGCAGCAACTTGGCTAATCTATGACAACCATGCTTGATTGGAGATAGGGCACAGCCGCCCCCCCATGTCTTGAGATAAATGTAGTCTGGACAGCTGTGGTGAAAATGTTGTACCTAAAAATGGATTGCACTTTGGATATTAATCTAGAAAAAATACATAAAATAACCAGAATATATCAGGTATGGGGTATGAAAAGCTAGGCACCTACAGCAGTTCACCAGCCAACCATGTGAGTATAGTCACATTACATCACCAAGCTTCTATAGAAGGATTTCATAATGATGAGCACATTCATTTTGCACTAATTTAGAGCTTTCTGCTGATTTCAACACAGGTTTCAACATTGGATGACTGTTTTTAACTGATGGGACTTGCTACACAGTTTGGGTGTGCCTACCACTGCTGCTGTGAGTGGATAATGAAGAAGACTGTGATGGCTGTGCCGCAGCAGCAGCTAACAGAGTTGAAGGATTTTTTTTTTTTTACCTGAAGACAGACGAAGGTATTGCATTTAGGTTTAATATGAGGAGTAAGGCCGGGAGACCGTGAAGTAGATAGCTAGCTAATTCTTGTCTTATTGGAGATGTGATGAACAGAGCAAGAGAGAGAGTGGGGCAAGGAGGGATTGAATAAATAATAAATACGTAAAAAAAGGAGAAACGATGGGTAACTGGATGAAGCAGGTGCAAATGCCCATGGTCATTTGGTGGGAGGAATGTAGGGCAGAGAGGGAAGAGGTGTATTTTTAAATTCTGCAGTATTATTTTTTATTACCTTTCCCATATTTCTGCAGCTTCATATAATAATGTAATACCTCTTGAATATTTTTCTCTATTTAATCTATTTAGCTTTACTTCTTCCGGTAAAAGCTTTGGACAAAATCCCTCCCGAGGCTAGCATCAAAATTCCAACTAAATTATCTCCCTCAGCACTTTCCTAGATCTTATAAAATTTTGCCTGCAAATGAGCTTTGGAATCAGAGACTGGGGGAACTCGTCTGACCTTACTGGATGGTGCACAAGTCATGACCATGTAAGGAGATTACACCAGTGCAATGAAAAGTCATCTTCAGTTGGATTAATGAGAATGAAGACCAAAGGCTTGTAATGTGGAGTCAGTTTTGCAATGTGACACACACTCAGTGCAAGTTCTATAAGTGAGATTGAGGACAGAGCACAGCCAAAGGCTTAATTCTCCAACAATACCTCAAAGTTAAAAAATCTCTTTGTTGAAGAAAGACGCATTCTTTTCCATAAATAACAGCAATTATCAGCCAGATCCCTGCCCAGAGACTTGGTAAAGCCTGCGCAACCTGAATACAAGGTGGAGAGATGGGCCCACACAGATAACCTATCTAAACGGCGATATAACACAGGCTGAAGGAATTCTTAGACAATGCAAAAGGGGTGATAAGAGCAGCACAAAAAGTAAATAAGAGAGATAACCCAGACTTATGAAAACATCTAATCTTAAAAGAAAGGTTTTGCTTTGAATCGTGTTTCAACCAAGTGATTGAAGGGGAGTCTTTGATGGACATAAAAATGCAGAAACAATCATTTTATTAACTTCTATCTTTAGGGTCTCTTTTTATTTACTATGCTAGAACTTCAAAGGAATCTGTATTATTATCACCGCACAGATACTGACCTTTGCATTCTGACGCCTGTAACACTGGGGATATAGGAGACGCTTACCTTGCAAGAGCTAAATGCCATCAGCTTCCTCCTTCCTTGCTGCTCTGTTGACGATCAGCCCAAATCATCTTTGGCCTAAAGCCGTGCGCAAACTGTGCTATTTGAGCACATTTTAAAACCTGTAAACTGTACCAATAAATTGGTACATAACAAAGGTTATGAATTATGTGCTCATACTCCAATCGTCAAACCCCGACCTGAGTGCTCACACTGTATCGGTGTTGTCAAGATACTGGAATTTCCAACTTCGAAACAAAACCTTGAATAATGTGAAAAAAAATATGCGACCATGTGCAAGGGGCAAAATTGATACACAGCAGAATGGCTCTTGTAAACATTAACAATAAGAAAGCTCAACTGGTACCAGAGTAACAATACTGCAGAAAATGAGTACTGAAACAGTTTCAGATATTAACAGTCAATATGTATCAATAAATCTATATTTGAGACAAAACTACATCAGTGTAAAATAGGAAACAAAACTCACCATCTGCCCTTGAAAATGATTCTATTGAAAACTGTCAATACACAATTGTTTTACAGCTCCAGGGGAGGTAGAAGTTTGTTTTCTAGTAGAGGTCTGTAATGTTACACTGGTAGATTTCACATTATGAAATTCATTTATTCATGGTGGCCCACCACAACTAAAACATCTGCCACCACAAGTTTATTTTCTATTTTTGGAGCTGAAACATTCATTAGGTGCGCAGTTACAATATACACACCAATTGGTTATTGACTGCTCCACACTCTCGGTGCACAGAGCATACTCAGTACACAAATGGAGCAGTAAAACGACAGCTTTGGGAAACACTGAATGCATTATTTCTACTATTTCGCTCATATTGATTACATTGGTTGTGAGAGGAGGAGAAGAAAACACTGAAGGGACCCGTATGCTGTTGCCACAGCTAAAACAACCTTGCCTCTATACTTGTTCACGTGATGTCTTGTGTTACCTTGGCACCGCCAGACAGTCTGTTTGCCAATACGTGCAGGTGCAGTCAGGAAATAAAAGGTTTTTATCCTTTGCAAGAGTCCAACAATGGCCAACTAATATTTCTGATGTCAAAAATTCATCCAAACAAGAGTTGGCCAGTTAGGAGCAGGTAACGGGCAGTGAACAGTCCTAACTCTCATCCATACACAACATGGCACAAATGCTCGACATAGCTGAACTTTGTTTTTGACTCTAAAATGAGTTGTGCGATTCAAAAATTAGGTCAGAAACAGGCTCACATTGTAAAGTGTACACCCAGTTTAGAGATGTGACACCAAGAATGCAAATTCTGTGTGAATAATGCAACACAAGTATGCGAGCTTGCGTCACAGCCACTGTCCATTTCCCCTGAGGCCACACAGCTTAGCCCAAAGGCATCATTAAAGCTGGACCTGTGGGGATTTTTGGAAACTTTTGCCAACAGTGCGGAGGAGATGTGCAGTAGCTGACATAAATTCCTGTCAAAATCTAAAAAATGGTGCAGTTTTGTTGACAAAAAGTTGGCATGGGTGTTAACTTTTTTGAAATGATATGAAACTGTATCCTTGCTGACCACTGCACACTCTGTGAGCATGAGCTCAGCAAAACAGAACATCACCACCCCTCTGTATCAAACACGCTCATAAAAAAGCAATGTATTGTGTATCCTTCAGAGAGCTGCAGCTGTTCACAGGACTCTGAGTCTGAATGAGTGAATTAGGACACCAGAAAACAGAGCTCGTACAACACGTACTAACTCTTTTTGCTTCACAACACCTGAACCGAGAAGATACTGTGTCCATGACCAAAGTCGAAAAAAAAAGAAACAACATTTTTTTTGCCAAGATGTACTGCAAACAGTTTACAAATTCAGTCATTTTGAGCATCAATAATCACATAAGATCCTGGAATGACTGACTAAACTTTAAATGACCATTGAGGATCATTGGCTTCTGAGCTGAACAGAGAGGATCAATGTGAAATTGGATACCTTTTGAGAAAAGTTAAGGACACACCTCTGGGCTATAACACTGTGGATTTTAGAGGTGTGGATATTTGTCTGTTTGATGTCAACATGTCATAAAGTTGCTTTTATGTGCGGCTAGAAAATGCAGCTCAAGAGCAACCACCATCACCATCCTTCCTTGATTCATCCCAGATTTTAAGGCAAGAAGCTAATGACAAGTGTTTGGGGGGAAATGGTTAATGCAGGGTTCATACATTTAGTTGCTTGCACTGTGGTGCAACAAATAACCAAACTATATATACTATAACAGCCTCTGAGCCCAGAGTGTACTCTGGGAACAGACAGAGCAGCAGAACGTCAAGCGCCGTGAAAGTGGAACTTAATCATTAATTGCAGTCTTAAAGTTTGCATTCAGGCGCCTCTGCAGCAGCGGATTCTCTCATCCATTGACCTGATCAACTCTGACTGAATCAACAGATAATTTATCCATCCCGCTACTCAAATCTTCAAACTGCTGCTGAGGAAAAAGGGGAATAATGATGAATTCTGCTGCGTTCACGAACTTGCAAAAATATCCACATTTAGAAAAGTAAAAAATATTGGTGACCAAAAGTGAGTCAAGTTGAGCCAAACCATGCAGTGGAAACTGACGTAAGTAAAACATTAAGAGACTGGGAAACTTGTTTAGACAGGTACTTGTTCCTGCTTTTCTGGAAAAAAAACCCTTTGAGATAATTGTTCTTTGTTTACAACATGTCATGTATATTGTCTTTGTTCCTTCTGGAAATATTCATGCCACTACAACAAAAAAAACCTTCAAAAAACATTGCTCAAGGCCCATAAAGAGAGTAATACAGCAAAAGAAAAAGCCTCCAAGGACCTTTTCTTTCTATAGTGTTTAAAGAAGACAAGAGGCTGTGACAGAGGATTGTAGTCTTTCAACTATTTTGTCTGCCATAAAAACATACTTCACTTGAAATCACTTGCACCACCATTCAAATGTTATATCCAGAATGTTTGTTTTTTTCTGTCTCCTCTTGTAGATTTTCTGTGGCACAGCTGAAAAGTCCTCAGTACAATGCTAGGTGTGGTCAAAGACTACACCTACAGCCAAGCTTTCATGAGTCAGCTCACGAGCTCAGACAAAAAGGCTTTTTGGAAGTGGTGTCTTCTGCAAGTCCAGTAGTTGTAGTAACAGTCATGCAGCTGAGCAAGATTCCTCTGTGAGAGTAAGGCCCAGGACTGATTCATATTGCCTTTCAGTATGGGTATCAACTCCTTACATTAAATTATTTGAGTACTCAAGTACTCACAAAAAAACTTACTTAAAAATAGAAATGTAAATTAGTGAACCATGAAAAACAAGTGCAATTTGAAATTAATTTACTAAATAACCAGCTTGAATTGGCCTTTTAAATCATCAATTCTAAGTTAACACAAGAAAAATCAGCTAACTTCCTGTTGCTACCGGTACATATGTTAAACAGCAGTGAAGGACTGACTCCAAAGCTTCGCCCAGCCAATTTAAACTGCTCAGTTAGCATAAGCTAATACAGTGGCAGCTAACACCTGACACCACGCTGTTTAACAGTCCCAACAAACTCATACCGACAAAGAAACGGATTGATTCATTACCAGTTAGGCAACATGAGCTGTGTCTCATTAACTCACCACTGGGGTTCTATCTGCATTCTGACCAATTATGAGTCATTGAGCTTCAAAGTTTTGCAATCAAGGTACAAAATACAAGGTAGATTTATTAGACATTCTTTAAACCAATAATGGTATGAATCAAGTCCAAAAATGCATATAACTTAAAAAAAACAGCTCACATAAATGTTGATAAGTTGTCACAGAATAAGAATATACATAACTCAGTTTTGACAAAAACGTTGGATATGACATAACAATGCTAAGGTGACGACCTGTCCCCAGTACTGAGCTCACACTCCTGCAGCAGTAGTCTAATGATAAAAACAGATAATAGAAAAGTCATACCTTTTTTTGATAGCAAAGTAGACTTAGGCCTCACAATAATTAAACCAAAGTGTAAAAGAAGAGAAAACTTTGGATGGATGCTTTATTTAAGTTGTCAAGGTCTTTCACATTTAAAAATCTGAATAATGGTAAAACCTCTTTCAACACTTCACATTCATCTCACAAGCCAGCCTTCACTGTATTGTACTACATTTTGTTAAGAAAGCTTTAACAAAGAAGAATAAAAAAGGTTGGAAAATATCACCATAAGCATTCTTGCACACAAAATACATTTGTGTGAAATTGTGCAGAGCAAAGTCATTTTTTTGGCTTCAAAGTTATGACTTACTATTTAGTCAGTGTTAAGAGGAATAGAAGGGAGGTTTGTTATTTGTGTCTCTGGATTTCCAGCATTATGTACTCTCTGCTACCAAGACATCAGGATATTCTAAAGTATTGAGGCAGCCCACTTTTTAGAATAGTTAATATTCTTCATATACTGTAAATACATTTTTTTTTAAAAAAATGATATATAATAAAATAAAATTATATATATATATGTGTGTGTGTGTGTGTGTGTGTGTGTGTGTGTGTGTGTGTGAACATTTGCCATTTATGTATTGACTTTGAGACAGCAAGACAAACAAACTAGAGAGTTATGTACACAAAAGCCAACCATTTCTGCTTGAGTTTAACACATTCTGTGTCCCTGTGAAAGCAGCATATCTCTCTGTGATACAGGAGGAAGCTGCAGTTCAGGTGGGCAGTAACACAGTTCCCCTACCTCCGAAGCTATGCTCTGAGGGCCAGACGCGGGTGGACGCTGAAGTTAATGGACTCAGACACTCATAAAGGGCTTCATGCGCCCACGCTCCTTTATCAAATAAGAGATCCTGCTCAGCGGTGGACCTGCTGCAAGGCCGACACAAGAAACCACACTGACTAAAACCTTTCATCATCACTGGAGACAGGTGCACTTTAAAGGCATGTTTGCTCAGTTTTGTTTGATGTGTGGGAGCCAAGGGTAGCTGTGTTACTTGGACTGATGGCGGCTGAGAAAATAAAAACGCTGCCAGCTGTTTTTATTGGTCAGCTAAAGGGTACTAATAAAGGCTTTTGAACTACATGCTAAAGAAAAGCCAAAATGCAACCTGATTTGTGTTGCTGTTAGATAAATCCAGAGTTACAAAGAAGTGAGAGGAAACTATCTCACTTCGAGCACATCTGGCAAATGCATCCAATCAGCCAAATCGCAGCCAGTGGCCTGAGTGTTCCAGCTGGGAAGATTACGCTGCGCTCATGCACTGGCCTTGACATTTCAATAACATCATGAGCAACACAACATTTATCAGGGCTTCTCATAATGTGACAGTCTGGAGGCAGAAAGAGGCAAGGCTGTTGTAGGAATCACTGACAGGTGAATATTTGCTCAGTGAGGGACTGAAATTAAGGGAGGAGTTTTATTGTTTCATAATGTGGCTGCTGGGAAGCCAATAAAGGCCTGTAACTGTGATTAAGGAGTACAATTGCACATTTTACTTAACAAGGCTTTTAGCTTATACCCTCTGAGATAAAACACAAACTGTGCTATGTCAGTAGCAGTGATACTAAACCTACGGCCCACAGGCCAAATCTGGCCCTGATAGGGTGCTGGGTGGACCCCCAAGCATTTTGTAACTCACAATAAATGATGTTAGGAACTGTTTTTGTACTTTTAGTATACATAAGGTGCCAGGGTGCATCAAAAAGAGCCTAAAATCCTAGAAATGTCCCTAAAATCCTAGAAATGTCCTAAAATCCTAGAAACACCCCAAATAGAGCAAACCTTTAATCCCTGAAACATTCAAAATCCTAGAAACATCCTAAAATCCTAGACTTGTCTTGAAATCCTATAAAAAATGTCAGAAAATTCCAGAAACATCACTAAAATCCTAGAAACATCATTACAATCTTAGCAACGGTCTAGAATCCTAGAAACAATCCCAGAAACATACCTAAAATCCTAGAGAAATCCTAAAAGCTTAGAAATGGCTTTTAGACCCAGCACAATGAACCGTTACGTTTAACTTTCACAGCTCCAAGCTTTCTGCTACTCCATCTGTGTCCAGAGTACACTCTGTGCTCCGAGAGCTGAAATGAATAACCACTCCAATAGCATTCCTAATGAACTGCCTAGTTCCAAAAATATGAAACCCTTACGTGGCGGCAGATATTTTAATCGTGGGCGGGCCACCACAAATTAATGGATGTGTGGGACACCTATACTTATTTATAAACATGAAGATAAGACACTCTTAAACCAACATAAAGTTCTGTTTAAAACTAAGGGTGTGAATACATTGCCACGCGGTACAGAATAATGTACCATCAGAAAGCACAACTCTCAGTGAAAATGCATACAATATAAACTAAAAGAAAACAAAAAACAAACAAAAAAAAACTCCCGTTTAAATGATATGGTATACACCACTTTCAAAAACCAACTCTCTGCATAGTGGGGAGACAGGTTTAATAACAGATGCAGACCCAGTGCAGTTTGCTGTAGATGACATTTTGCAAGGGTGGCAAACAGACAAATTGCTGCGAGTCACAGTCATGTGCTCCTGTCAGCAGACGCCCATCTTTGTGCAACTGAGTGATTCATTTCTGTTCAGAAAGCAATAATCCATTGAGAAAATTGTATAATATTTGTAACAACAGACATTTTAAATAGTTTTTTTCTGTATCTCCTGAATTTCCCCTGAATCTCCTTTGACTGTTTTTTTTTCTATTTTTTCATGACAGGAAGGGTTTAGAAATGATGGATGTATAAGAAGATGAGATGGTGCTGACAAAGAGCTTCCATGCACAGCAAACCATTAGAAAATCAGTCAAACCTGCTCACCACATATATTACCCAGGTTAGGATTTTGTGAGCTTTTTTGTTATGAAATTGCAAGTGAAAATTGCAAGAATATATGCAGGTTGTTTTTCTATTACCTCTAATTAACTGTTCTCAGTAATCTTACAAAAAAAGGCTAAGCATTTAAATTATTATAATTTCACAGTTAAAATGATGTTACATTAAAAAAAATGTATGGATAGATATTTTTTTAATTTTTAGCACTTTTCGTAATTTTCTTGTTTGTTTTGTTTTGTATTTTTAATTTCTTTTTTTGTTGTTATTTTCAGGTAATGATTTTGTAACTTTTTTTTTTTTTACTAATTTCTTGCTAATTTTTGGGCCATGACTTGTTAAATTGGCATTTGTCTTCTTGTCATGTTTTTGAAAGAAATCAAACCAATCTGCAAAGGTTTCATAGGTTTAATATAAGTGAGCATCTCAAGGTAAATGTGCCACTAAAACCCTATTTCCCATGGCTATAGTTTTCCATGAAGGCTTTTTTTTTATTAGGCAACAAGGAATTGAAGTTCAGAATTTAACAGAATTTCTGCAAGCGAACAGTTTTAACTCGTGAACTGAGAGGCTGTTGTTCAACTTTCACTTTGTCTGAAAGTGCAGTGTGTAAATAAGCAATGCATTAGAATTTAGCCATAAGCCCATAATTAAAAAGCTGTAGTTTCCTTTTCAGGCTCAATGCTTTATTTCCATGACTGACCAAACAACCCTGAAAAAAATGATATATTTCTTATTTTCTCTGCATGTCACTATTCATAACCATGCTTGCACTCCCAAAGTAGATTCTGCAATCAAATTCAGATCTAGTGCAAGTGTGTCTATCAGAGCAGTATGCAGGTAACAAGCTGTGTGGTTTGAGAAGGGCAGAATGGAAACTTAATTTGGCTGGCAAATGAGCTAGTCGCTCTTGTGACCCTGGATTGCGAGTCTGACCTTAGCAAAAGTTTGGCATGGAAAGTCTGGGATCACCCTTCATTTACATGCTAATAAGTGAAGGATGGAAAACATGGAAATACAGAACTGGCAGGACCTAAGCTGGCACAGGTACACAGAATTAAGTGATTTGACTGAAATCACTTGTGGTCACTTACAAGTTTGCTCAATTCCTATGACCTAGGACATTTAGTTATCCATAAAAAAAAAATATACAAAAACTGATATAACCTGGATTGACATCCCTTTTCTGCTGCTTTCAGACACCTTTCACAAGCATTTAAACATTTGAACTCCAAGCAAATTGGTTCTTTTTTTCTTTTCTTTTTTTTTTAAACATAGAAAAAAGGCAACGAGCAACTTGGAAAGAAATGTTTCACAAATTGCAAGAAATCAGAAGATTTAGTTGTTGTTTTTTTTTTAAAGCTGGGGAAAATTAAAGATGACAGAAAAAACTAGGGAAAACTACATTTATAAGTATAATATTTATCCATTTTTATCCAATCCGTTATTTATTCAAAATTGTGTTACAGAATTATTGTATTTCTGAGCACTTTTTTCAGGACATGTCCTTGTTTGTTTTGTTAAATGTTCCATGTGCTTGTGTTCTTTTGACTGCTGAGTTTTTGCGCCTTGTCTTCGACTATTTATGTTATGGGACAAATAAAGGATGACCATATGTTGTCTTATCTTAAATTTTGTTTTTGTTTTTTTTCTTTCTTTGTGTATTTTTTGTATTGGGTTTTTTTTGTTGCTAATTTCCGGGTAATTTTCTTTTAGTATTTTTTGGGGGGGACATTTCTTCTTCCCATTTTTTTTTTTTTATTTTTTAAAGAAAACAAGCCAGTTTGCTCATGTTTCAAATGGTTACCGTCATGCAGGTTCTACACAGAAATAAAAATCGTGCACAAAATATAATAATTACACGTAGGAAATAAGGAGTACGCTCGGTGGGTAACACGACAGGCAGATATCAGATATCTGATAACAGACCAGTATCTGCCGGATGCATCAGCTGTCTGACACAATTAGGAACAGTTCTTAATGCCGGCCAGTGTCCTGTTTCTGCTCCTGGCTCCTGACAGGTGAAAGTGGTAACAGAGCACCGGGGCTGCGAAGGCTTCACACATGCAACACTGCAGCGGATTCATATGTTTTAGGGAGGATGCAGAGAGGTGATGGTGTGCACAGCAGAGGAAAGTAAGAAAAGCAGCAAATAGTCTCGAAAAATCAAAGCCAAGTGTCTCTTAAATCCATTGATTCTGCCACAAATCCCCCATGTATACTACGGTTACAGGAAATGACAATTAACCACTTTACTGCATAGCACACCGTGTCCTGACTAAACACAAGCTAACGTTACACACTTGTTACTAAATGAGGACTATTCCTAAGAATTGTTCGAAACGTGGTATGTGCTGGGACAGGTGCAAAGGGAAGCGTATGGCGATGGAGATTTCGCTAACCCGGTTTATTACATAATAGTACGCACTGCTCGGCTGCGGAGTCAGACTGTCAACTCACACAGCGAATTAGCAATTAAGCTAGCAGCGTTTAATCAACATTAGCATCTGTTTTCGGATTCTGCGTTCATTTATTTTGTCATTTTATCTGAGTGGTACTCACCTCCGCTTCGTGGGGGGTGTCCCAGTATGTTGTTTGACTGGCTCGCGGAGGGAAAACGCAGGTTGTAAATATTCAGGCAGTCCTCGGGGGCGTTTGTCCGTCTGCTAACTGTTAGCTAACGACGTTTTAATGTTTATCAGCAGCCATTCGGTGCTTCAGCTGGAGATGGCCTGCGTCCTCCTCCGCCCAGCGGCGTCATGTAGGTTTGATATTAAAGTTTAAAAGGTTAAAAATTAACTCCACGGTTACTAGTACGCTTTTTTTCGGTCTCTTAACCACCAATATTCAGTCAATTTAGTAGCCACCAGCCCGCCCGAACGATTCTGTCATGGGTTTGAGTAGATAAAAGGTCAAATCGAACGGAGTGCACGAGATTTCCGGTTTTAAATTTCAAATTAAGAGCCACACAAACGTTACAATGAAATGAAATGAAATGAAATGAAATGAAATAAAATAAAATAACTGTTTTACTTAGGGGTTCTTAAATGGGCCACAGAAAATCGTAAAACTTAAATTATACAAATGAAATTGAGGTTGTTTTTTTTTCTTTACTGACCTTAACAATCTTTCCACAGAGCATTTCCTTTGGGTCAACTCCATAAGTTCATCCTCCACACAAATTTGCACGAAAGCATTAGAAAATTAAATCATAAAACTCCTGTTTGAAATGTTATAAGATGATATTCTTTTTTCTAAGCATATTTTAATAAAGGGTGGACCTCTTACCATTATGCCTTTCTTAGAATTATAGTTGAGCTCTGTTCATATGAATACCTTTTTTATATTTTGGTCTTTAGGGATTTTTCAAAACCTATATTAGGGGAGGGGCTAGTGCAAAACAGGACACATTTTAACTGATTTTTTTAAGCACTAGGGAGGGAATTATGGTTTTTGATTTGACTTAGGGGAGGGTCACTTCATTTTAAATGGTCATATTTTGTATCTATCTTAAATACCCTCAGATCCCCCAAACCTGCAAGTGGGTTTGAAATGCATTTTTTTTTTTTAAATCTCCAATATCACACTAATTATCATATAACTGTAAAGTATTGTTTTTTATTGTGGAGGGAGGGTCATGCATTTTCCACTAGTCACTAAAGAGGACTTCAAGGTAAAGTATCTGTAGGTCCTGGGAGGATCATGATACTAAAAGAAATGGCCAAGGGACTACCGATAAAAAAAAAAAAGCCTCCTTGCCAATGAATTAATTCCATTGCTAATTGTTTTGTTTTTTTTATTAATACCATGTTTATTTATTAATTTGCACTGTCCCTTCATAAATAAACTAAACCTAAATCTCTTTTTTTTTCTGGCCATTTACAATATATACCCACATATCAGCCAAACATCCACTGGAATATAAAGAAGAGCATAACCACTTTCTCCCCACTAACCTACCCATCTACCTAGTAGTATTCTTATTGCATCATTAGTGGTATTAGAAGTAATTTTACTTTTATAATATGCCTTTACTTTCATTTTTGAACCAACGCTGAAGTTCTGACTTTATTTTGAAGGCCACACATTCAACATCCTGGCTGTGATTTATAACGGGGTAACTTGACGTAATAACTGTAGACTTCCTCCCTTATTTCTACTCGGTGATCATCTGATTTGCCTGGCTGGCCAGGGTATCGTAAACATGCGATCAGTCCAGTCCGATTTCACTCAAAAGGCAGTCTAACTGGACAGCCCAGTTTTTTTTCTTTTTTTCCTTGTTATAGAGATCATTTATTTATGTACATTATGTCATACTTAGCTATGTCACATCAAAGGGATGGGCATTAGGGTCAAGTCATGAATGTAATTCATATATAAATTACAATAATAAAGTATTTAGTGTAATGAAATTATTGCTTTAAAAACGTGTCTGAATGTGAGGTGAAAATAATTATGAACGATTACATAACATCACATAAATAGGCTACCATGTCGAGCATGCTTCTTTGAATCATTGTGATGTTATGTGCTTTTGAGGATATGTAATGTAATCTTTTTTTACGCGTAGTTGTTATTTTCATTAGCTCTTATGATATTGGACGTACAGTGAACAAATCTGTTAGAAACTATACAGGACCACTACAGCTGTTTTGAGTCTGGGAGCTGCATGCATGTATGCATGCTTGGATAAAGAGTGACATCCAGTGGCTGATCGAGGTTTAGAAACGTGTGGTGGGACATTGAGAACATCTAGTGGCAAAAACAAAAAATTGCAGTGTTGTCCATCCTAACCGGCTGCCTCTGGACTTAAGAAATGTCAGGTGTCACCTAGTCCACCATGACTGTAATTACAGGGCTTTCCTCATGACTATAAATAGAGGAGAACCTAACCGACTCAAGACAACAATGATCTTCATTACATATGTGCATTCACACACTGTGCATTGTTTGCATATTTAATTAGTACACATAGAATAATTGTGTAAGGATAGAGCAGCTATAAAAATGTGCACGCACAACTCTTGCAGTTGCTCTGATGCTTTCCAGATTTGAAACAAACAAATATAAATGAGTAATACCTGCATAATGACTTGATAATAGTTGATGGTTGAGAAGATAACAGAGGATAGCAGAAACTGAATTACTCAAATTACAAATCAAATTAGTGGAACCATATTGCATATCTAATGGGCTAAATCTTTGAGCCTGAAAAGGAAATCATGTCTTTGTTCTAAATAATAATGATAATCTTTATTCATTGAGCACCTCTCATACAGGAAATGCAGCCCGACGTGCTTTGCAAGAAAGAAATTACATGCACAAAGTGCTTCACATCAAAAGACATAGAAGACCTAAAGACATAATAAAACTTGCATGTAAAAATCAGATAAGACCAGATCAGAATAAATAGAATGTATCTTCACAATGGATAAAACCCACTTGATAATACTAGTAAAAACAAGATTTAAAAGAAAAGCAAAAGTAAAGATAAGATAAAAAATAAAAAAATTGAATGTACAGAAAGCATAACAGAAGGTGCAAATAAAATGCTGATTCAGACAATCGGCAAAATGCCAAATATCGGCCCCAATAATTGGCCAGGCCGATATTCTGTCGACCCCTATATATTTATTATTACACGTCTTTTTGCTGTATAGTAGTAACCCCAGTTACTGTTTATAATGTGATTATGTGACCTTCTGTGTGATGTGGCCTGTCCTTCATCAGTGTTAGTGACAGCTCCTCTCTTCCCCTCCTCTCCTCCTCTCCTCCTCCTCTGTTTGTTTTCCCCCTACACTGCCTCTTGTTTCCCACAATGCTCAGCGAACATCACCACCAAGATGGCTGACGCTATGGAGGAATATGAGAAAGAAGCTGGCTGCGTCCCTATTCTCCATCCCGAGGTATGGCCCTTGGACTTTACGCATTCGCACGAACACACGAACACACACAAAACACATTACACCCGCGTGCTTACGGGCGGCTGTGTGAATTTACCGAGCTTTTTCCGGGAGCTTCGATGTCCCCTGCAAAAGCACCGGTGGGGGGTGGCAGGCAGCTAACGATGCTAACGGTGCTAACGCTAGCCCCCTCCTCCTGCTGCATAGCAAGCAAACGCTGGGCAGATGTTCCTGTCCATGTTAACCTTAAGCTAGGTGCTGCTTTCCGTGATAGCGACGCCGTGCAGCTAGTAAACGAGACTGTAAACAGCGTGTTTAAGTCTGTAATTGAAAATGTAACGTTAATCCTTACAGTCATATGACGTTAGCTTTGTTGCTAAACTGGCAGTGCTGGCTGGTACAGGTTAGCTGCGGTTATGGAAATTGGGGTCAAGTGTGTACAGTTATATCAAGCTGTGGTGTCCAGTCGGGGTCATAAAACATTAATATTAACAGCCGTAAATGTAAAAATAATCCCCTTTTTATTTAAAACCACATTTTTGTATTAGTATGACACTTTGTAGTCACCCTTAGCTAGCTAACCTGCAGCAGTTCCTCTTGGTTGGGATTGTCAGTAACGGTGTCTGTCAATTTTTATTGAGCATTCGTCATTTCTGTCATATAATAGCGTTAAAAATGTTATGTTGTGTTGTATTCACGTATTGTTATTTAAAAATATTTCAAATTGAAACCTATTTTTAAAAAAATTGTATCGACCTATTACTGATTGTGTAGTTGGAAATGATTAATTTCAACAGTGTCAGCTGTAGGGTTGCAATGATATGAGATTTTCACGGTTTGATAACCATCTCAAAAATATCGTGGTTTGTGATATCATGATATCAAATAATTATTGTTATTATTATTAGCCAGAATGACCCTTAAAGTAATGAAAACAGAAGGATTAGTTTTGGTAGAACAAACATTTCTTTACTTTAATTGAACTTGTAACAATTTTTAATGTCAGTATGTGTAAAAAGTCTTACTTTTGTAAATAAAAGAAAGTCAATCAGTTCATTTTTTCCCCCAATATCATAGAGGAGCAAATGTACATGTTATAATAACTAAAAACTTTCATGTACACTTACAGCTGGTATATTGCTGCAACCTTAGGCAGCGGATACTCAAGGGATATTTTAGACTTTTTTGAATTTGCATTGTATGGGGTCCTTATCCACATACCATACATAACATACAGTAAGATGCCAGTCATTACATCTTCAATTGCTGGAGTCTGACATGGAGGCTTAAAAGGGATGCACAATAACATTGGCACATCAGTATTGGCAGATAATGGCTTCAAAATGAGATATCGGATATCAGCCAACATGATGATGCTTAGAATTTCTGCTGCTTTTTTTATTGAGAAAGTGAACATGTCAAAACATCAGCCTTAAGTTGGAGTATTTTTCTTATTTAGCATAATGAATGAATATAACATACACAGAAAAGCATTGTATTTTATGTCCTCATCTGCTGGTGGACCATCATAATACAAGTATGCACAATATGATGTTAATTCCACTACAGAAGAGACTTGATTATCACTGTAATTAGGTGGGGAGAAAAGTGGATATATCAATATAGCTATTGGCTAAATGAGCTGACATTTATAGGTATTTAAGATTTTGGCAAAAAATCCAATGTCATCCCTAGAAGCTAGGCAGTCTACTTCTCTGTATGAGCTCTGCAACAAAATGTATTATTGCCACCTAAAAAAAGTCCAACCTAACAAAAAAAAATCAATATCAGTCAAAGTGTACACAATATAAAGAATGTTTTCACTGCTTTATCTTAATGTCAGACAGATTTTCAACTGGAAAATAAAGCTGATTCCACTGAGAGAAAGTGATTTAACATCACTTAACACAAGAGCTACTGGTTTACCACTGCCTTGGACAGTGACTTTGTGTTATTGTTTGACTTTGGTGTTCAAAAGGGTTTAGTTTGATTTCACCAAAGTCACACAATAACGCAAACCAACTAGCTGATCAAACCAGCAGAAGACCAGCAGCTCCTGCGTTCAGTGAGCAAAAATTGCTGTTTTTGTCAATAGAGTCTGGTAGCTTTGAAGACAGCATAGTTTGGGGAATGGCTTTCCTGTCAGAACAGGCTGTCTGACAGAAAGGTAGTGGTGAAAATACTCTCAATAAAGTGTACACTTCAACTGATGTCGAATTTTTTAGATTTTTTTTTGAGGTGGCTACAGTATGTCTTTTCATGCTAACCCCCATTGACAGCAGCACTTTGATTAGCTTCTGTGTCAGACTCCGGCCTGCTTCTTCAAACTAGGGGTGCGCTGACCTACATCTGCTGTATGTAATACACTGATTATGGATAAGTACCCCATACAACCCCCCTTCAAAAAAGTCAAAAAAGATCTGAACTATCCCTTTAACACAATGCAGGAACTCCTCCTTCTAGCTAGCTTGAAGTTGTAGACCTATTTGAGCCCAAGTTACTCATCTTTATTAGTTTACTGCACCATGTACTATTGCTATGAAAGTCACATGAAACTTGAATGTGGATAGAGTTTATACGGGCTGTTGTTAAATTTATGGTCATCGTTACATCACTTTTTTTGAAATTCTACATCAAGTGCATACATAACAGTGCTCCACCTGTCTACCATAAATTCTCTGGGCAGAAATAGGTTTTGTACGGTTTTTCACATTGATTTGCGCATTGAATAGAGCTTGCTTGTCAGTTTTCATCATCTTTGCTTTGTAGGTAATCTTATCACCAGGAAGATCTGTGTTACAATAGCTTGCCCCAATGACAGTTCGCTTGTTGTTTTCTCAGTAATCCTGTTTGAAATGTTGATTTTACCAGTTTGTCAAGGGGGCAAAGTTACCTTCAGACTCGGTCAGGTCCTGTTAAGAGTGTGCGGTTAAAATGTTTCATGTCTTTAATGCCAAGTGAGTCCCGAAAATGCTGACAGACACTGTTAATATTCATAGTGAAAATACTAGGGGTTTAAATCGCAAGTTTTATCACGATACAAATTATATGGATTCTTTGGACAACAGTGCCATATTTGCTGATATCACAAAGTCTGTCATGACTGGATTTTGATTTAATAAAATTCAGGAGACTGCAATCGATTTGAGACAACATCAGTAAATATCCTTTTTGTCTCTTTGCTGGCTGGTTGCCATTTTTGCTTGGCACTAGGCTGCTAGCACTGTTCGAATGTTTTGGAAGGAAGTGTGCTTGGACAGAAATGGTGACGCAGACATACCGTGGGAATTTCAAAATAAATGTGCATCGAAAGCATGATGATGTGTTTATGTGTTTTTTTTTATGTGTAGCTTTTAATAGATTATAATTTATAATTTGGTTATGGTAAGTGTCTTGAACATTTAATAGCCATTTTGGCTGGTGATTCAAAATGTTTAATAACAAAAACAACAGTACTGAATTGAATTTTTCCAACACACATTATGCCAGTGTAGAGCTTGAGTGGCAAAAATGCCATGTCTTCAGTAGTCAAATTGCCACAAACATTGCAGTATTGGCACATACTGCATCTTAATCTGGTGTTTTTGTCAGTTTGGTTTACATAGAAGAAAGGACAATCAGATGAGGGAAGACAGTAGTTTGTAATATTATTTTCCATCTCTGAATCTGATAGCAAGTCTGTTGATCATGACTAGAGATTACACCTTGTTTCTTCTCCGTTGCACACAGCTTCTGTTGTAATATTCGAGGTGTCCAAACAGTCTTGAGCAAGGCTTTTCACCAAAACACTATAGACACACAATTAAGTAATTCTAGATAACAGCCATGCTAAATGGATAAAATGCAAATCTGATAAACCTTTATTGATCAGTTTACACAAGATAATCAGTCTTCATGTGTTCACATCTTGTCCTTCGCACATTTGCATTTAAACAGCATTGTTTTCCTCTGTGGTATAGATAAAGCGCTTCCTCTCATGTTGCACTACAACATTTAGATGCAGACTGACACAATCAGCTTGCCGTTAGGCCACATTCACACTACATTTATTTTAAAAAGGCATATTAAAACAAGTACAATCTCCTTACACACCAGCAATCTAGCACCGTTTTAGAAGCTCCATCCAGTTTAACAAGCCTGAAAACACAGATCATGTTACCCTTAACGTTCACCGGACATGCATGTGTCGATGTAGACAGGAAGCAGATTGTCTACCTTGCTGGTGGGATACAGAAAATACTATGGAGATGGCGAATGACATCACAAAAAGTATGCAGACCGAGCTGTAATGTTTTGGCTTGAAAAGCTCTGGCTGATAAGACCCAATCTGGAAGTGTCATCATTTTCAAAAATCCACTATTTCAGATTAAAATTCAGCTCAGGAGTTTTAAGACTAAAACAGGGCCAGCTGCATTTTCAAAGGTTTCTGTTTTAGTGTTTCTGAAATGCTGGAGTAGTGTCAGTTCTAGGGATAAACTCAGCGATAGTTTTGCTTTTTAAAAACGAAAAGGATGCCTGCATACTGTGAGATTTTTGCAATCTTATAAGTTTAGTGCAAGCTACACTTTGCAACAGGGATCTTAATAAACTTGGGTACGACATCAAGTTTGATGTATGCAGACTGTACAATGACATCACCTGCTGAAACGCAGGCTAGGACATGTGTCCATCAAAGTCAATATGCATTAACAAAAAGTCGTTGGCGTGTGTCATTTCTATGTACCGTAGTGGAAAGAGCAAAATGTAAACAAACATATCAAGCCCTCGCTATAATGACGTTTGCGTGTCTCAAATAAGTCAGAAGAAGAGGAGCAGGAGGAGAATGTGGATGCAGTCTAATTAATGGAAATCTAGTTACCCTCTGTTCTTTGCTCCCCTGACACAATGAATTTTGAGTGATTCCTTCCTTTTGTTTGCCAGGATGTCACGGCTAGACCTGACTGGAAAGTCTGACAGACCTCAGACCAACTTGGTGGAGTAGTCTTGATACAGTGTTGGAGGCTGAGCCTGTGCATCACATTGTATAGAAAAATACAGGAAAGTCTGCTAATACACACACAGGCTTGATGGCAGGGATTGACAGAGGTAAAATGCACCCAGTGTCACAGCATGGTGGAAGCGAAAAAGTTTACTTTTATACAACTGACCTCTGTTGTGGCAGTAAATACTCTATAATCAATCAAAATTTGAATTGTGTAACAGAGAAACAGTATATGGCTCTTTGTTGACTTTACAAGAACACAGCTGTGCCTTCACCCTGTCCAAAGTTTATTTTCCAATCTTGCAAGAGTAAACGCCTGCCATAGATTTAGAGGTGCCTCCAGCTTCTTTAAATCATTTCACACGAGCATTCACAAAATGACCTTCTGGCTGCGTATCTACCTGTCATATTGAAGGAATATGCCTGACAGCAGTAGCTTCATCATAAATTTAGTTTATTTTCCTGTATACCCATACAGGCTTGGCTTTAAGTTGCCCTTCTTTTCAGCAGGATGTTGCCTGGAATCTGGGTCATCGGGTAGATTGTAGTGAGAGCAGAGTGAAGCTGAATGTATGAGGCACCTGAATTAGAGCATCAGAAGTTTGGCTGCAAACTCAGAGGGGCCTTTTTTTTCTGTTCAACACGTTGAATGCACACATTTCCTCTCTCGAGGAATGTAAGGGATAAACGTTCTCAGCTTCCGATCTCATTTGAGAATGCAAATGAGTGTTCTCACATAAAAGGAGCATAAAGGCAGGGCACATGCTCGGCCACTTGATTTGATACTTTGCTTGTTGTACAAAGCGGAAAATGCACATTCTGTTTCCTTGGAGCTTTTCCATTACTTCCCTCATAAAAGTAGTGTTTCCCCTCTGCTTCCTCCCCATCCATGGATGTAAACTGGGTCGTGAATATTGAATTAGTCCCCTGGAAATGGCTCTCGTTGCAGATCAGATCGGTTTGTGTGCTGCAGATTACGCCAGCAACAGGAGCAACACAATAACAATCCAGTCTTAGCAAATAGTCATAGCAGAAGCAGTGAAAAAACTATTATTTTATTGCTGTATGTTTTTCTGGATATAATCTAAGTGTTGATATCAAACTCTGAATTGGCCACCTGTATTCTACCAGGGTTTTCCACAGAATTAGAATCTATGTGTGGCGGTAGCTGGTGACCGGGTAGGTGAGCAAGCTTCCTGTCTAATTAGGCCTCCACAACAGCAATAGCCGTGGTTGTAGGTATTATGGTTGTCTGTTAGTCACATTCTTATGAATGCGAAATCTCGAGAACATCTTGATGAAAGTTCTTCAAATTTAGCACAAAGGTCCTCTTGCACTCAAAGATGAAGTGATAAGATGTCGGTGGTCAAAAGTCAAGGTCACTGTGACTTTGCGTCCGTTTCATTCTTGTGAACATAATATTTCACAAACACCTCGAGGGAATTTCCACGAATGTGGCACAAACAATAACTTGGACCCATGGATGAACTGCTTAGTTTTTGTTGGTCACAGGTCAAAGGTCAAGGTCACTATCACCTCATAGATGTCTAATAGGATATACTGATAATGTGATGACATTTTATATGCAAGAGGTCAAAGGTCAATGTCACTGTGACATCATAATGTTATGCAAAAACACTTTTCTGGCCATTTTTCAACATTACATATCAGGAACGGGGGGGGGGCATTTGGTCAAATACTGATTTAGTGACACTCATTGTGGGTGCCCATCTTTAAGTGCTCATTGTATAGATCCTCTGTGCTGGTGACGGAAGGATGTGTGTGTGAAGCATCCATGTTTTCACAGACATGAATCTAAACTGTAACTGCAATGTGACTGGTATGCAGAGGCATACAACCACCTTGCAGTAATTCTAGTTTATCTTGTGCCCCTTTTTTTATCATGTGTCCCCTCTCTAAATTCAGTGCAGGTAGAACTTGTCATGAGGCCTTTTTTTTTCCCTCAGCAGCAGTTTGAGGAGTTTGAGTCTGGGTTGGATAATTGATCTGTCAATCTGCTCAGAGTTTATCAGATCAGATCAGTGGATAAGAGGAACAGCTGTTGCAAGTGAATGCAAACTTCTAGACCCAGCAAAAAGATCGACTAAGATTTCACTTTGAGTACACCTGATGTTCTGCTGCTCTGTCTGTGCCCAGAGTAAGCCTTGCACTTTGAGAGTGTGCTGAATGAAAATCTAATGGTATATTTCAACAGCGCTCCAACAATAGAAAACCTATTCGTGGCGACAGATGTTTTCACTGTGGTGTGCCGTCTAAGCTATATATCAGTGTGTGGAAAACCCTGCTATTACTAGTATTGATCCTACTATATACCAACACATTTTCATAAATGGTGCTGTGTAACATTTCGAACTCATGGCACGTGACCTCACTCCCCCCCCGACGAGTGTTTGCCATATGGCCCACTGACCAGCTCCATTGACAAAAGCCAAGCCTGCTGCCTCACCAAGCAGATGACATTTCAAACAAAAATCAATGGTTAAAAAACTCCAATGGATGATATGTTTAAATGACAATGTCCCCATGGCTCCCTACATAATTGTTGCATGCATCACCAGTAAGAAGGTATGTAACTAAGAGACAAAAAAAGCACAAGTTGCAATTATCACTACAGTTACAAATGCCATCATCGGCTTTTTAGATGGCAGGTGGGGATGAACAGAAGGAGTGGGGTTGCTGTGACTAGTAAGAGGTCAAAGGTTATCTCCATGGAAGGCTGAGATTTAGAAAGTGATTTAACAGCTGTTCACCCTTTCCCCCCGTCCCTGGAAAGACAGGAAAACAGTTTCCCTCAATTGAATATCCAGATGAGGGAAGAAACTTTTTTTCCTGGGCTTCTGTTTGTCAGTCTGTCCTAGGAAAAAAAGCTTAATACAGTCACGATCATACTTGAGTAACTCACTTTTCTCTGGCAGCGAAACTAGTCTGAATAGCACATGGGGTGATTGAAATAGATTGTATGGATTTATAAATGACCAAATCTTGGCTGCGAAAAGTACAAAATGCCTCCTGGCATAATACATGAATAAAAATACGAGATGGTCACCTTTATATCCAATCTGCTGCACCCTCCTCCTTCATCCTCCTCCTCAGTCTAGTTTACACTCTAAAATAAAATCCCACCTCTGCTGGTCTTAGTTTCTGTTTTTTCTTTCTCCCCTGTTGTATTATAGAAACATTTTCTACTCACTATTCATGATTTATTATGCTTGCGATCTTGGAATTAAATCTTATTCTGCTGTTCAAGTAAATGCATACATTTTGGAGAACAGCAAAATGTGAGGAGGATATATGGTAACTTGACACAGCTTTAGCACAGATACTTTTATTGTAACCATGGTTCTGTTTTGCTCATTTTAATTTTTTCATGTTGGTGCAAATGTAGAGTTGCTGTTAGAGGTATCACATCACATTGCATAAAAATGTTGTGCTTTGCTTCTGTAATTTCATGTATTTGTTTGTGAGAAGAGGGTATTGTGACACTGCAAAACTCAGACAATAACTGTCACAGGGAAAATTGTGTGAATGTATTTTTGGTTCAAATTTTAACACCCATCACTTGTAGAGTGGCAACCAAAATGAAAGTTTTTTGAGACTTTGAAGTAAAACAAATTAAACATGTTATAATCTGCAATCAGACACGTATGTTACATATCAGGGCTTCATGCATTTATTTGTGGTGGCATTTACTGTGACATGTTGATTTTATATTTTTGGAGCTGGGCTATTCATCTGGAGCACTATTGGAATATATGCACTGTTCAGTTATCTTTTCACTGCACTTTTGGAGTGCAGCATGTACTTTGGGCACAGATGGAGCAGCAGAACGTCAGGCACTATGAAAGTGAAACAGTTTATTATGTTGAACCTAAAATTTTGCTTTTGGCAGCAGCTGCTCCATCGATCTGATCTGCTCTGATCGGAGCAACAGATCAATTATCCACCCTGCTTGCAACAAACTGCTGCTCAGGTAAAAGAACTCATGGAGAGCTCTATCTGTGCTGTATTCACGGACCTGCAAAAACCTCTGAATTTAAACAGGGGACACAGAATGATCCAATGGGACATGCACTTATAAAAGTTTGCTGTCCTTGCTCAAGCCTCACATATACTCCAGTTCTGTAGGAAACACTGTACTTGCCAGTAAACATGGATGCAAATGCATATTTCAAACTGTCAAGATAGACCCACAATTTATTTTCTATGAGCAACACTGAATGTTGATTGAAATTTACTGAATGTAAATTTACTCAGCTAAAGCTTTTTAAAATTTTGTTCTGTGAGTTAACAGAAAAAAAGAAAGACAGAAAACTTGGCTGGTTAATTTGTTCCAAAACCAGTGTCTGTACAACTTGGCCAAAATGGTTTTGTGGAAGAAGAATCACAACTCTGTCTTAAAATCTGAAAAAATAAGGGTTGTAATGCATCTTTTTGCTGTTCATAAAAATTACATTGTGGAAAGTTTTTGTTTTTACATACATTTTAAGGTAACCTTGGGTGTTTTAAAGGCACCTGTTACATAAAATGCATTATTTATTGTCAGTAAAAGATCCAGATATCAGACATGACTTACCTGCAGTTTGTCTTGACATTCATAGAAATAGAACAGTAAAAGGCAGAGTGGGGGCTCTGTGTTTACCACAGGCAGCCCTCGTTTCCGGGTGATAGAGGCTAATTGTGGTTTCCAAGACGTTACTATGGAGGCTAATTGAATGTGAGCTGCACAGTTGCTACATCTGTGTGACAGATTAGATCTTCAGCAGCAACACATCTCGACAAGCCTGTCTTTGTCTTGTAGCCTTATTTTCCTTGTTTAAAAACTGTGATCAATTATTGGGACAAATGCTTCATTGTCTAGAAGGGAGGCCATCACCAGGGGCTCCATCCTGTCCATCTTGTAATGTAATGCTATTCTTCTCTGAAAAAACCTTGCTAGCTGACTTCTTGACGGTCGTGGACGCATCAGAGCACTCTTGTTTCTTTACCGTTCTCAGATTAACACTCTGACTTGTCATAGCAGAAAAAGCACATGAATAACTAATGACATCAAGGATGGCACAATTTCAGTAATCATTGCAGTGCAATTCAGCAATTCACAATGGTATTACACCTCTGTTGACAAGTCAAATAGCCCGTGTACACACACCTGTGGGAAGCTGTGGAAGTCTATTGGCCCTGCACACCCAGACAGGTGTTCTCTCTTATGTTGTCTGATTTGAACTCTTCTTAGGACTGTGGGGTGTGTACAGATTGTACTTGATTGACAGTACCCTCACTCTCCTGTTGATTTTTTGACATCTGTCAAAAGGACATGTTGCACTGTTATCATTTTTCTAATTTGTAGGTAGATCTCATGTCACTCTCACTACAGCTCCACCCAGCTCGACATTTGCACCTCTGTTAGGTTCTTCTGTGGGCACAGTACTGATTGTATTTAGGCAACATGGTGGACAGCAAGGCCAAGCAAAAATAGCCTTGAAGGATCAAAAAACTAACTGGTCTTATACAGTGTTGACTGTTATAATATGTTTTTAATACATTTCCTTTCATCATACATGATGATTCACTCAATTCTTGACATGTCTATTCGCCTGGCGTTCTGCTGCTCCATCTGTGCCCAGAGTACACTCTGCACTCCAAGATTATGGAAAATGAAGAGAACAGTATATATAAAACAATCTAACATTTGGGATTGTTTCAATGTCAGTTGCATACAGAATATGTCATTCTCTCCTTAAACCCCTTATATAATATTCTGTATAAGGTTTTGCCACATATACAAAGAGACCATCTAAATTTGTCTATAGTCATAGATTTTGATACTGTTAGTACATTGGTAGCTATCCCCTTTAATACCTCTGGATGTTCCTTGGGCTGCAACTAAGGATTATTTTCACTATAGATTAATCTGACAATATTTTTTCAAGTAATCATTTTGTCTGTGAAATGTCAAAAGTCTTGAAAAGATGGCAGTAACAATTTTTAGAGGCCATGTAATGTCTGTAACAAGCTTATTTTGTCTGACTGGCTATGCAAAACCTTGAAATATGTATGTATGTGTAAGTATATATATATATATATATATATATATATACATATATATATATATATATTTGATTGATTATCTGTCAATCAGTTAATTGACTAATCGTTGCAGTTCTAGCTGTATTAAACCATCATGTTAAATGAGGTATATCTATCAGCAGGTCTGCTGTATGACATTATTCAACTTAAAATAATTTTTATGTAAACTCTTTTGCAAGTTAATTTTCAGAATATACATCAATATTATAAAAACGATTTAAGATTTTGTCCATTTTACCCACCTCTTTTCTGTATTATAATTTCAGTATATACGCCCCCACAACCCCACCTTTGCCAGCGCATTTTAATGTGTCTCAACTGATGTCGACGTTCTAATAAAGCAGTAAGACTTTACAGACTTGTCCTTATCTTTCCGTCTCTTGTCTCCTCAGGAAATAAAACCCCAGAGTCATTACAACCACGGCTACAGCGAGAATGTCAGCCGTAAAAACCATGTGGATGACTACAGCACCTGGGACATTGTCAAAGCCACACAGTGAGTGGACAATATGTGTGCATATGTGTGTTGTTCTGTCACAATAACATCAAGATAAGGTTTGGGCTCACTCTGTTATGTGGTCAGATTTTGATCTAATCTTAGGAAATGCTGAATGAATTTGTTTAGTATTTGTTGTGTTTTGTAATATTGTAATTTACAATGTGAAGTCCCAGGAGGGTTGACATTAGGGCTGTCACTTTGTGTTCCAAGTTTAAATTTTTGCTCAGACATGGGAAAAAATCAAATATCCTGACTTTAATAGCCTGTTTGAATTGAGAGTTTATGTTTATAAGTAGACATAGGCGATTTCTATTTTTTCATACCTTCTGGACATTTCCCCGTGGTATATGGTGTATGATGTTAATTGTGTACAACGCCTCCAGGATTTCTAAATACCCTGGTATACCATAATACCTTGACATAACCCAAGCCTAACAGTCAGCATGATAGACCCTTTCCAAAGGCAAATAATTTGGCGCCTTCAGCTTGACCTTTTGCATGACCTATGGACCTATCAGTATAATAAGCTAATTAAAAGAGAAAGAAACTCCAGCACAAGTGTTAGTGTGAAGCTAACGTTAGCTCACTTTCATCATTGCCCTAAGAAAGACACAAAACATATGTAAACAAATTATAGCCTTTATCAACTGAACAGGCTTAAAGATTGACAGCAGATTGTCAAATTGTACTTGACTCATCCTAAAATAAGCCTTGAACCAACCATCATCCATATGAAGCTCCTGGGCCAGCTGGTGGTGCCCCCTGTGATTTCCTCTCTCTTTGAGGGTCTCATGTACCCTCAAAGATCTCATTCCCTGCGTCCATTCCCCAAGTGCCCCCTGCCTGCCTCTGCTAATATCTGTGCGTATGTCCCATTCTTGTGAACACGATATCTCAAAAACACAGTGAGGAATTTTTTTCAAATGGCACAAACATCCGATTTGAGACAAGGATTAACATTTTTGGTGGTCAATTGTCAAGGTAACTCTGAGCTCACAAAAGACATGATTAGATATGGGCCAAAGACCAATGACAGGTAGACATTGGCAGCCAAACATGCTTATGAGTGCCTGTATTTATGACTGTACTGGAAAACATATCTTTGGGATTTCTAAATACCTTGGTATAGCCATACCCATATATGTTGTATTCAAACGTATTGTGTGTTACTTTGAGTTTGTTTGAGTTTGTTTGACTTTTTGAAAAAGTGACAGCCTCAGTTGATTTTGTTTGCTACTGGCTGTGATGTTCATGTATGTGTTTTTGTGTTATCTAGCTACCACAAATTTTAAATCTGGAACTAACACCACCACAGTTTCAACTGTGGTTAGCATATTGCCAGAGAAATAATTCACCAGCTCTGGAAATGATGAAAGAATGTGGAGAGAGAAAAGAAATGTGAAAATGTCTCTGATAAGTCAACAAAAGCGTTGTTTGGGATGTTACATTTGACAGCAACAGATTTATGTTGTTTTGATTTGAGGTTAGAAATATCCGCTTAAAGTCAGTGTCAAGCTTTGCCACAGTGTGGGTGTCTTGTTTGGATCTGAGAATCTGTTTGTTTTTTTGCTTTTGTATTTTTATGTATGTGTGCATTTTGTCAGTGTGTTTAGATTTTATGTATTTGACCCTGTGTTTATCTGTATACACATATATGTGTTTGTGAGTGACTTAAATCCCTGTGCGCCCCTCTTCCTCAGGTACGGCATCTTTGAGCGCTGCAGGGAGTTGGTGGAGGCGGGCTTCGATGTTCGGCAGCCAGACAAAGAAAACGTAACGCTCCTCCACTGGGCCGCCATCAACAACAGGATAGATTTGGTCAAGTGAGTGCAAACATGTTTGAGTTTGTCGTTGTAAAACCAAAGAGGTTACAGAGTCCAGCTTGTGGTTTGATGGTTGTAAATCAAAATCCCAGGACTGGCTGGAAACATGCGGTTGCACTGGTCAGTTCCCAAGTGTGATTTGAAAAATGAAGCAGAAGACGACTGGAAAAAGAAGGTGGGCTCAGCCAGCTTACCATAAATAATACATAGACAAAAATAAATGTGGCTGCTGTTTTTCTCCATTTTTACCACTTTTTTTTCTTTGCTTGCACAGCTTTACTGCTGTACCTTGTTGTCCAATAACCCTTTTTACCCACTGAGCCCCCATCTGACGAAAAGCCACACTCTTAGATAACCAGGCTGATTCAGGTCCTTCACTGAAAAAGAGATTAACGTATATTTAGCAACAAAATGGCTGATGTTGCAGATGTATTGAGGTGTGGAAGACAATAAATGTTCTCCTTCTGTGTAAATACTGCTGGCAGTCACTGACCCCACTCTGGCACATTTTGTACTTTCCTCTGCTTGAAGTTACAGGAGTTCAGGAGTCAAGAGCCTGTATTTAGTTCTTCAGTCAACACAGTCCAGCCATTTTTCAAGATAGCAACATAGTATGCAGGGCCCACAGATTCATCTATTTGTGGTGACCTGCTGCGATATCAGCATTTGCCACCACATATTAATCCTTATTTTTGGAGCTGGACCATTCACAATGTTGTTGGAATATAAATATTTATACTGTTCGGTTATTCAGCACACCACACTCTTGGAGTGCAGAGCATACTTTAAGCACAGACGGTGCAGCAGAGTACCAATTGCAGTGAAAGTTACATCATATGGATTATTACTTCAGTTAGAAATAAAACAATATGGGGCACCTGGTGGCTCGGTCAGTAGAGAGAGCACCCCATGTACAGAGGCTACGTACTAGCTGCAGCGGCCGTGGGTTTGAGTCCAACCTTGGCCCTTTGCTGCACGTCATCCCCTCTCTCCCTTTCATACTATATATGTCCTATCACCAATAATGTTAAAAAAAATTCTTAAAAATAATTTAAAAAAAAAGAAATAGAACATTATTTCTTAGAACAACAGCGCTCTTATTTTAGTGTTTCCCATTATTTTTCCAACCTAATTTAAATTAAACCTAGAGGCTTTTTCACACCATGCAGTCCAGCACTGGGTCTAAAAGTTCCATCAATTTGATCTGATCAGCTCTGATCAGTCCAACCACAAACGGATCCACTCTCTCCACCCCATGACCAAACTCCACAAACTTTTGGGGGAAGGGTGGGCTGTTCAAACCACATGCGATCTAGCAACAGTCTACAAGTCATCTTCAATGGAAGCAGGTTACATGAAGCTACAAACTGACACTTGTCACCTGACACTGGTCCTCCGCTGACACAGCGAAGCATCAACCAGTCATATGTTTTTTTTGCTAGCTGTGGCACTGTGTTATTTAGCTTAGTTAGCTGATGCTGTGCTAGCTTTCTGTGTACTGTGGTGCACACAAGGTGCAATGGGGGCGACTAATTGTGATTTTACAATGTGGGTCAGACATTCATCAAAAATATATTTTTATAACTAAATACAAACATAAGATGAGGTTTAATTGAGATGCTTTGAAGTAGACACACACAATGCTGTGATGACGTGATTGCATTAATACGCACCTGAATAACACTTAAGTGGCGACTCAGCGATTAATGTTCATTTTACCAGCGACATGGCAACCACGTGACCACGTAGCTGGTCACGTGGTTGCCATGTCGCTGGTAAAATGAACATTAATAATTCCACCAGAAGAGTTATTAGAACTTTTCAAACTTGACAGCTGCAGAGCATCTTTGGGATTTTGTTTTTCACAAAATATGTTTTGCTTGGTAAAACATACATCGTATCATTTTTGTGTCAGGCGTCAGATCTTGGGATTTTAATCAGCAGAATAGCCAACAAAATATAGATTCAGATTCATGTGTGAACGCAGTATAAAGTTTCACCTGATGATTGTATTTGTACGTGCAGGTACTACATATCAAAGGGAGCCATAGTGGACCAGCTGGGAGGAGACCTCAACTCCACACCTCTGCACTGGGCCACCAGGTAACACACACTTTCTAGAAATAACATAGCAATGTAGACCTTGTTTATTTTATTTTAAACATGATTTTACAATACATTTGGTAATAAGTTACAGCAGAAATCAACTAGATGTTAACTTCCCTTTTCTGTTTTTTTATACATTTTAGAATGATTATTTTATGGTACATTTCAGAGATCAGATAATCAAGCATGGCTAGGTCAGCTGGGCTTCGACTATTTATCATTATCATCTCCTTTATTGGTATTTTAATATTCACTGCTCATTAACACTGCTGGTTTACGACTAGAGGCTCCATCTCAACTTGTAATGATCACTCAGTCACTCTGTAACTGGTGAGAGGGGACAGGTCACATGAGATTCACCCCACCTCTCTCCCAAGCTGACAGGGGGGCACGAAGCGCCCTCGTCCTGAATTATTGATGGATTTGACAACAGGCATCCACACCATTGCCAGTATACAGACGCTCCGGAGTCCTGCGTCTCCCTTCACCTCCCCCCATATCGCCTCCTGCCAGTGACCTTTAAAAGCCCCCAGCCTCCTCTCTCTGTCTGTCTGTATGACCTCAGCCGTCCACACACATGCTGGAGCTAAGTGCTGCCTGTCAAAGGCCTGTCTGCTCACGGTTACACACAGCAAATGTGTGTCACGTTTAATGCAGGGAAAGTGATAGTACACAGCTCTAACTGAGGCAGTGAAATAAAACTTAAACAATGCATTTTATGTCGTTTTTTTTACCAATTATATTCAAATATTTATTTTACTATGGATGGACTATATATAGCATACAGGGTTAGTAATAAAATCCATTTTAAAAATGCAATAACAGCATGTAACATATCACCTGCTAAGAGACAAACATCAAATGATAAGTGCAGACAGGGAGCCAGTCTCTCAATATTGTGCCAGCATATGAGGCTCCATCATTTCATGTGCAAATAAAGCCGTTTAATAGCACCGGGAGTGCATGAGACTGTGATCTTGTGACCAGCCTGGTCACCCACTCAGTGTGTAAGTGGGTGATCAAGAGAAAATGGCTTTGGCCTTTTTCACCACAAACCTCTGAAAGACTGGAGTTATTTGTTCCTGCAAGTTACGGGCTATTTTCACCAAACTACGAAACTATTCTGCAGCATAAAGGCTGAATAGAACAGTGGCTGCCTTTATTGTCATTTCGTATTACAAAGAAATTTGCTGTCCAGCTCCTAAAATGGCACATTAAAGGAATACTTATCCCCTCAAATTACCATTTTTATATCAATTAATCACCTGTGTTACGTTGAATTCATGACAAAAATGTTGTTTTTCCTCGCATGCCTCCACTGTGAACAAAGAATCCAAAAATGGCAAGAATCCTTGATAAATAGGAGTAAATGGGGTGTGCATTTAACTGCAGCAAAACTATATAAAACATCTGTTAACAAACTCTCACAACGTTCAAGTTTAATTTATCCAGTCATATGCTCTGTATTTAGTAATGATAAGAATCAATGAAAATAAGTGGTGTATCAGAATCTCTGATTTGTTAAATAGTGTATAAATGTATAAAACAGGTTCACTAAAGTGCAAAGGAGCTTGTTATTGTTCATTTTCAAAGCTATGATCCAGTCTTGAAGGCTGAGCAGTGAGAAATGAGGTGTCAGAATAAAACATTATGTGAATTTTTTGTATCTCTGCGTCCATCTTCTCTCAGACAAGGCCATCTATCCATGGTGGTGCAGCTCATGAAATATGGCGCAGACCCGTCTTTGATCGATGGCGAGGGCTGCAGCTGCGTTCATCTGGCCGCCCAGTTCGGCCACACCTCCATCGTGGCCTACCTAATCGCCAAAGGACAGGTAGGAAACCCAAACGCTGCGACTTATTCGTTGGGAAGAGAACATTATCTGAAAATGTGCTTCAGTGACGGGAGATCTTTAGAATGATGATCCTGCAGGATAGTTTCAGAGACAGACAAGGTTATCACTAAAACACGCACCTGACAAGCTCCATTGCTTTATCATCTCTTTTTCTTGTTTATGTTTGTGTTGTTTGGGTTTTATCAGCCCCCTGGGGAGAAGTCTGTTTGGAAAGCATCTTGTACCACTGCTCTCCATTAGGGGGAGCTCTGTTGCTTCTATTCTCTAACTATCACTCCTCCTTCAGTTTTTTGATCTTATCTTTTCTCTTTATCAGGATGTGGACATGATGGATCAGAACGGCATGACTCCTCTGATGTGGGCGGCTTACAGGACGCACAGGTGTGTATGTTTATATCTTGTGTGAGCGTACACGTGCCCCACAGTTGCTACTACAGCTCTGTCTGCCTTGACAAGAAATCTTGATGACACAGTAAATGTTGAATAAATTGCAACCCCAAATCAAGAACGTGGTACCTGGACAGAGTGTAAAATGCAGACTCTTACGCTGTGTGTGCACCGACAGCCACACACAAGCTCGAGCATGTTTCTGCTGACTGCAAACACACACACACACACACACACACACACACACACACACACACATTTGTCATTCAGCAGACACACTGCACACGAGGGAACAAGTCCCACTATTGCTGCTCAGCTTCATCTGAATATTCCTTTTTAAGCATATTTTCTGGGTGATCATTTCCATTTAAAATGTATTAATTCAATGTACCATGACAACAAAATGGTCAATAATTAAGAAGTTACATGAATAATCAAGTAAGAAATTATATCCAATACACAAAAGCTGTAATGGGTTGTTTTCTTACAACACTGATGGCTTTCTAGCAGCTAGAATGTTGCTGTTTCAAGCAAAAATGCAAAAAACATATCTGGTTCCAGCTTCCTAAATGTGAGGAATTTGTGTTTTTTTGTCATACATGACGGTAAACTATCTAACATTAACTCAAACATTTGAAGGTGTCCCTGTGGGCTGTGAGAAATCATAACATTTTGCAATATTAAGTGACATTTTACACACTTGACCAAGCCAACAATCCAACATAATTAACAATAACAGTATTTGCTAGTTGCAGCCCAGATTGCCATTTTACCGCCTGTGTCACAGCAACAGAAGTTTACATCAGTGGTTTTGATTACAGTGTTTTATGTAAGGTAGATTCAAATCCATCCAAATCTTTTCCAGCTGTCTAATTTCTGTCTATCACCTTTATTGTTGTCATCTGTCTTCCTCCTTGAGACGAGCCTGTTTGTCAGTTGGTTTCAAACTACTTTGCCTCAGCTTGATTTGATTTTCTTCCTCTGTGCGACAGTGTGGACCCCACCCGGCTGCTGCTGACCTTCAACGTGTCCGTCAACCTGGGCGACAAATATCACAAGAACACAGCGCTGCACTGGGCCGTGCTGGCAGGCAACACCACTGTCATCAGCCTGCTGCTGGACGCCAACGCTAACGTCGACGCACAGAACATCAAGGTAATGCCTTCCTGGTGGCCTCAAACTGCTGTCTTTGTATCTGATAATAGTGAAATTAGTGTTGATGATCCTGTAACTTTTTTGTGATGGTAGATGTGTACAGACTGGTCTTGTGTGTTGATCTTTAGGGTGAAACGCCGCTAGATCTCGCCAAGCAAAGGAAGAACGTTTGGATGATCAATCACCTACAGGAAGCACGGCAGGCTAAAGGCTACGACAGCCCGTCCTACCTGAAGAGACTGAAGATGGACAAGGTACACACACACACACACACACACACACACACACACACACACACACACATGCTCAGTGCATTACATTGCACTTCAAAAGAAAAGTGCAGGTATTAATGTGAATCCTGTGCTACTGCTGACATTTCACAGTCCTTTCAGTAGGATCACATGTTACCATTTCATCTTTTGCTGTAAAGACACACACCTTTGTGACTCCGTTTGACTGTCCCAGTGCAAACAGACATGCTCAGACCAGCCTGTCCACACTGAACTTTTGCACTGCGGCACTGTCACAGATGTTGTGATTACCTTTCAGTCTAAAGCTGTCAGTTTGTCAGCTGTTTATTACTTTTCAAGTTTCCGATAAGGCGGTCTGACAGGAAGGAGACAACTCTGAAATGACCTGTTATGTTTCACACAACAACTGCTGGAAAATACAGGGACAACATAACTTTTCTAGCATCCAGTCTGACCACAGAAGCTGGTAATTGATATGTATCCTGAAATATAACCTCTTCTGCTCAAACTTTGAACTTGGCTGACCTTTTTGTAAAAATTGAAAAAAGGAGGGGACTTTCAGATATTTACTTGGTTGCAGCCACAGCCAAAACATTTCCCACCCTGATATTAGATGCATAAATTCATCCGTGTTGCTTGTCTTGGTTGATTTTGTTTTGATTTTTTTTTAAGACCACTACTGCTACTCTGTTTTAACTCTGTGTTGTTGTCTCTCCACCTCAATGCTGGGATATTATTAGTTGATTAAGGTAAATGTTTAGAACTGCACAGTTAGTTTGCACACAAAAAGACCACTAGAATTGAGACTCAGTCTGAGGTTTGTCTTGTGCCATAGTGAGTAGAAATTCATCGGCCATTTGTAGAATACCTCTAACTCACCCTCCTCGTTACGCCTCTACAGCGGAGAGAGCCAAACACAAATGGCTTTAGAGCATGCAGTGCTTGATTTGTATGAGCTAAAAATAAAAATAGCTACAGTAGAACAGGATGACTGACAAACTGTCCCATAACCCAATTTGTTAACACTAAACCTGCCAGAAGTTTATATAAAACAAAAAAAAAAGAGATATGATGAGGGCAGATTATTTTTTGTAAATATTACATCAGAGAGGAGTTGTTCTTTTAACATTTTTATACAACTTTTATGCAATTCCCTGTCTGTATTATGTATTTTTGTTGTTGTGTTTAAGTACTTGATATCGTTTTTATTTTAATAAAATATAAATTCCAGCGTTTTCTTCTCCCTGACACTTGGCCATTGTTGTGTAAATTCTCAGTTGTTTTTTTTTTCACTGCATACTTTTCTGATGCAGGGATGAGGCTGAAGTAGGGATGATAACTATTAATTGATAATCAATTAATTGGTTGTTAAGAATTTCATCAAACATGAAATTTCATCAATCAAGTGATAGGCTATGCAATGTTGTCTAAGTATATGCAACATGTTGCTGTGAGCTTTGTTTAATGGAAAAGTTTTATGTCTTTTTTTTTCAGAATTAATGGATTGTTAATTTTACCTCAGAACCCACTGTGAAGCTTTGGCGGCCCCTAGAAGGGTCAGGACCCCCAGCTTTGGAACCAGTGAATCATAGGAATTATTTTTACTATTGGATGTATTTTTACTGTTTACGAGTCTAAAACCCTTTGTAGTTACAAAATTGCAGCTAGGACTCCTTCCCTCTTGCAAAGATCTCATCTGTCTTTTCCATTTTTGTCTTTTTTGTCTTGTTTCATCGCTTTTCAAACTTACATCTGTCTCTTATCAATCTTCTTGTCTCTCCCTCCCCCAATATTTGTCCTTTCTTTGAACTTTTTTCCCCACCAATCCATCTGTCTTCCATACCTTCTCTCTCACCACTTCTGTCACATTTCCTCTGTCCTACTTTCGTGATTATTTTCTATGTCCCATCCGTCTCCTCGTCCTACAGGAGTTCAGGCAGAAGGTGATGCTGGGGACACCCTTCCTGGTCATCTGGCTAGTTGGTTTCATCGCTGACCTGGACATCGACTCCTGGCTGATCAAGGGCCTCATGTACGCCGGCGTCTGGGTCACCGTGCAGTTCCTCTCCAAGTACGCCTCAGTTACATAAATGACACTTTTTTTTCCTGCCATTTATCATCTCTATAATATATATATATATATTAACTTGTTACATTATTCTCAACTATGACTCAATTTAAGCCAAGTTTGGATTTACTGTTTAAGTGTTTTGAACTCATGATCTTTCAGAATTCAATCTGCAATCTTACTTTTTAATAACACTTATAAATCAGATGTAGATGTCCTGACACCACACATTGTATTATACAAATTTAGTTGACACACCACAAAAAAAAACAATGTCTCTATGGCACCAGCCAGCAAACTGCACATGCACATATTCTTGCGTGCGAACAAACATGTAATCTCTGACATTCCACACCACGCATTGTGAAATACTCTCTTAAACATGCACGCACGCACACACACACACACACACACGCACACACATACACGCACACACACACACACACACACACACACACACACACACAAAAACACAAACACAAACACACACACACTGTATCCCCTGCTTAAACCCCATAAGCACTGCCATCTGGTCCTGCTGGTACAGTTTGTTGTGCCCATCACCACTGTTAGCTTTGGGGCTACAATAACACACATTACCCAGTGTGCTAGCTTTATGTTTACTGACATTCTTGGAATATCTAGTTGTTGAAAAAACAATGGTAATTATTGAGAGCTGGTGAGTGTAACTGCAGTGTGTCATCAGGTCATGGTTTGGTTTATTTTTACTGCTCAGGTTTGTGCATATGTGCTACAGTAAGCACTTTCACATCTGCAGGAAGAGTGCCTTGATATATCAAACACATGAGTTATGAGCTAAGCGGTTTCTGTGACGGAATGATGCCCATTAAAGGACAATTCTGTGTCCTTATCATTTCACCAACACTGCAGCAATAAGACTTACGCTGTACAGTAATATTTACAGTGGTGTTTACGGTGTGCGTCGTATTTCAGGGGTCAGATATCGTAAGTTCTGTGCACAGCATTTGATTGACAGGAAGTGCATTGCAGGACAGGGGGAAACATTGTGAAAAACAAAGACTCAGAACTTAACAGAAGACAGTTTTAAGAAACACTGCTGATAACTGCAACTCTCCCTCTCTCCTCTGTCTCTTTGCAGGGCTTTCTTCGACCACTCCATGCACAGCGCTCTCCCTCTGGGAATCTATCTGGCCACCAAGTTCTGGATGTACGCCACATGGTTCTACTGGTTCTGGAACGATATCCTTTTCTGTCATCGGTTTGGACTTTATTTGTCTGAAAGGAATAGTTTGCACTTTTTGAAAATTATGCATATATTTTTTGCGAAGAGTTAGATGAGAAGAATGGTAGCACTCATCATGAAGATTAGCTTAGCTTAGCATAAAGACTGAAAAAAAAAATGGAAACAGCTAGTCTGGCTATGTCCACATTTTGGCTTAAACAGTTTCTTCGGCCCAAAGGTTGAAAAGACAGGTAATCTCTGCATTTGACCACTGGCTTGAGCCCTCGTCCTTCATTGTTGTATTTTCTGCTTTCTGAGCAAATACGTCATTAAAATGTGCCACTGTAGCATTTTCAATTACGTACAACTTGCAATGCCAAGGTATATCCGACCTGTCTTCTTAGAATACAGACTCAATGGCAGATGCGAATGAGAATATCTAATTTCATGTGCTTTTTTTTTAATAGCTTACACGTTCATGATTGTTATCTGATTTGTGCCACATGACAGGAAAAATTGAAATTGGGTCTCTTGTACCACGTCGTGTAAATCCAGCCTAAATCCCAAGTACAGTTGAAGATTTCACTCAACAATGACTGTTAACTAATCCCCCTGACATTAAATACATTAGGTCATGAATCATATTAAAGATTGGTGTTTTGTAGCTCTTTTCAGTAGATGTGATTGGCTGAGTTCCTCTGTCCACCTATTATAGTCTCATTCATGCACTTTGTGTGGGAAGCTTGCCATAGCGTCAGGACCTGGCTTACACTGTCTGGAAAAGAAGACGTCAGTTCAGAGCCTTGCAGTTGTGTCACACGCAGGTTGAAATGAGCTATTTATTCTTGGCTTGTTAACAATTGCAATAGTCATTCAACAAAAGCCAAGAGATTTTCTGAATCTGTTTGGCCAGTTAGTGAATTTGGCAGATGCGAGTGATCTCCAAGCAGGGAGGATCTCAATAAAATATGGACTTGTAAAATAGATTTTTACTGCGTTCTGCTGCCTGTGATGCATTGTGGTTGAAGAGGAGGAAAGTACTTGAGTTGGCCGACTGGAACATCAGTGAGATTAAGTCACTGTGGGCTGAAGGAGCAGAAAAGGAGGAAGGTTAATGTAAAGAGCAGACAGAGTTTGCGGAAATTGTGTTAAACAAATGCAGTGACGTGCCACGAGCCCCAGGGTCTCATTGTGATGGATATTTAAGGAGAAATGTAGAACGTCTCAATGAACTTGCTGCTCCATTTCCAGCCTGTGCTGGATTCGTGAACAGGGAGTTGAGTGTGCAGCAGCTGCTGGGTGAAACCCAACAGAGCGACTCCAAAGAGTTTCTGTTGGCGCGGCTGCTTTCACGTTTTCTTTTTTTTTTGTTCTTTGAAGAATTGCCGTTCTGTTCGGAAGCTCCTAATTGCCCCGAGGTGAGAGGGGAGTTCTCGTTTGTGGAAGGCATTTAATTTGATGCCTCACTGCTCCACTAATGGGAAGGGAGCGCAAGATGTTTTTGACCGGAGCTTATTGAAAAAGAAAACTATGCTCAGAGGTCTTTCCAGTTATTCTAAAATGCTGCATAGATGTGTTTTTGCACATTTTGGATAAGACAATAGGTGTATAGCATGTGAACTCGATGTAAAATTGATAGAAGGAATCTCCTAAAAGGACATCCCTGCTCTTGACCTGCTCACTAAGCCGTGCTTTCATCTTCAAAGAGCAGCGGTGAGGTGACGCAACATCCTGCAGCCTGCTAATAGTTTGTTCATACATGGATCAAAAGTTACCCCTGTGACTGCAGGCAGGTTCTCTCTTGTGTGAAGACAGCTCCTCGTGAAATACGACTTCTTTCAGGTTTCTCTTTTGCCCTCCAGCTATCAAGTTTGTCATTAAGCTTGTGTATCTGTCGTGAATCTCTTTCCAGGAATGGTGTCTTTGCCTGCCTTTTCATTTTAAAAACGTGCCGTGTCATGTTCCTGACAGCTCTGACACATCAGTTGCAAACTGTGGCCACTCAGGTAGACAGCTGGCTCTTGTTCTGGATGTCTACTTGCATACAAATACTTTTTCTTATCACGTTTACTTATGAAAAGCAAGTGATATGCAAACCAGGAGCACTGTGTGACTGGATGAATTGATGCTTGTTTTTACTAAAAGGTAACCATAAATTTATAGCTAATGTATGAGTTAGACTGTTCACACTGGGACACAAATGCAAAATAGCCTGATGGCCACCACATATGAGGTCAGGTTATGCTCATAATAATTTACTTTGTAAATGGGTCTGAAGGCAAAAGTGTCAATAGCTGTTTTAGTCACATTTGAAGTGGTGGTGAGACACCAGCAAAAGAGAGAAAATAGACTACATGCATTTTTACACAGAGACTGTGTTATAGAGCCTCTACAAAGTCTCTTCTTTATGCCCCCTTTGCATTTTTACACAGAACCAAACAACGGCAGCATCATGCTGCTACACTGTGTGATTATAGACAGCATGTCGGCATCACAGAAACAAAAAAGGTGTGATGGGCATGACACAACAGTGTCCGTCTCTTTTGTGACATATAACGTACAAGTTGGCAGTGTTTTCTAAACAATAACAATGAAATCAAGTGGCAATAACAATCATTTAATGTCCCTGTTGTATGGCGGCTGATCTTGTTCTCAGTTTGGAGGGTAAGGAACTCTTGGACCTCATTGTTTTCCCAATTTGTGGACAGTTTCTACTGCTGTTCCTCTTCTTTGAGTGAACCACTAACTTCTTCTAGCAGCTTTTAAAATCTCCCGCTGTGGGTTGCACACATAAACACACTGTCAAAATGTCACAATCTATGATTCTGTCCTGCCAGCTGTCCCTTGTACATAGATCTCGTTTTGACGCCGTTACATCTTCTGTTGCCGGCTTTAAGTTGAGACAATTCTGTTCCTCCATTCTACGATGGTACCTTTTAAACAGAACAGCCAGACGGCGTAACAGCACGACATTAATGCCTTGAACAGGCAGTGTAAAAGGGGCTAATGATTGTTGACCAACTGCTATCACCTGTTTGTCTCCATGTTTCCAATCTCTAATATTAAACATATCATGTACATAAGTAGTGGATTGACTAAGGCTGCACTCACCATTTTAAGGGGTGCGGCAAAAACGCCAATTCTCCCATTCATTTGAATGTGGGCAGTGCATCTAGGCTGCCGTTGCCAATCACATAGCCTGCAATCAGACCAAAAGTCCTCCTCAGGAAAAAATAACACAGCCTCTTTCTATGGTTAAAAGAAACAAATTGATACTTCCACAGACCTTTATGGCTGATCGCCACGACATCTGATTTGGTGTGAATGCGGCCTGACCTCCTCTGTCCTCCTTTATATTCTTCAGTCTGTCAGAGGCCTCAGTTTACTCTGTCTGAACCTTCTGAGGCTGCTTACATAAACTAAGACTAAGGCCCAGCAGGGGCCACTGGTGAAGTTCCCAAATTTGTACTAGTCTGCAGTTTTACATCTATTGAACTTGGATTTGAAGATGAAAATATAAACCTCTGATTTGAGTCATGGTCTGAAGGATTCCAACATCTGGTTTGAAGTATCCTGGCCTGTTTATCATCTCAGATGTGAGAGGAGACATTTGGTAATCTTTTCACTACATACTTCAAATAAACAAGACAATAACGCAGTGTAGCGTGAGAAATAGGAGATTATTGTTTCATATTCCATCTTTCACATGTCTAACCAAGTATCTGTCAGGTCGTTTCTTTCACACCTTTGTTCCAACTCCCAGTTTGAAACTTTTCATCCACCAGTTGTGACCCACTTTCTGCCACTGTGAGCTCATTATCCTCCTCAGGCCTGTGTTTAAAATCAGATCAAATGACGAGGGTGGAGCTGTGTGCTTTTTTGTCTTTCCCAGACTGGGGTCATATTTTTTTCAGTAGGTGTTGCTCATAAATGCATTTCCAGCAGGTGAACATCTGAAAATCGAGTGAAAGATGCCCTGGAGTTTGTACTGTACTGTACGCATTCATTTCACTGTTGAACCGTGTGCCTGCACGTCATTGCAAAGTCTGAAAAGCCACACTGATAAATGCGCCTGTGACTCTGCCTTTGTTGTCAGGTACACCTCACCACTCAGCCTTTCAATAGAGCAATGGGTGCTAAGAGGAGGTGAAGACCATCTCTCTCTGAGGAAACATAGAAACCCATTTGTCTGAGGCGCTGCATTGATCACTTGCACAATCTCTGCATCTTTGCTGGTCCCTGAGCTAGTTGACCATTGAGGAGCTCTGGAGAGTGTTTTACTTATTGGGCCATTTCTATAGGAGATAATGTCAACACTTGCTTCTTTATGGAGATACTCATGAAGATCAATGGCTTCATGTAGTCTGTAGAGGCCTCTCTCACTCTGTCAGAGGTACCAAAGTGCTTATCAATGAAGTAACTGTTCCAGACAGATGACCACAGGAGCTATCGGCTCCTCCTTACAGACAAAGTTGTGTTTGGGCATGTTTCTGTGCTGATGGTTTGTCTCTAATAGCTGCTGGTAACTACTTTCCCAACAGACCTGTGTTAAAGCATCAGAGGATTTTAGCATCAACTTTTTGTGGCTTTTTTTGTGTTTTGACAATACAGATGTAAGAGTTCAGTTTGAATCAAGGCTTTAAGTATAAACTAAAATAACACGACTTGTTATATCTCATCCCTATAATTCAGTAGATGAAGAGAAACTCCACTGTGGAGCTGTACCTTTCTGTATGATTTAGAACAGTGGTTCCCCACAGGTCCACTCACGGGGTCCAGATTTCACCTCAGGCATCAGCTCAGGATCCACACATAAGATAAATTACCACACATTCAGTTTTATTTCATAAAATGTAAACAGTACATTGGCTTAAAACACAAAGAAATAAAACAGGTTGCAATAAACAGAAATGGCACTTCAAAATTAAGGCTCTGTGGCAAAAATTTGCTTTAAGATTTGCTTCAAAATAAAGTGGATTTTTTGACAAATTTAAAATATTCACAAGTCCTTTGCAGTCCATAAAGAATGGACCCGCAACCCACTTTTGTATTTTCTTGAGCTGCATTCAGATGCATTTCATGAGTATTTAAAGATTTGAAAGATGAGCAATATGTTTGATTTCTTTTTAAAACATGGCAAAAAACAGCAAAGAGCAACTTGGCAAGAAATGTCTCGCAAAGTGCAAGAAATTAGTAGACTTATAAAATTAATTAAAGAAATATAGGGAGAAATGCCCGGAGAACTACATATAATTATCATACTGATATATATATATATATATATAATTATGATTATGATTTTAAACAGTTTTTTCAGGTCATTTCCTTGTTTCCTATAGTTAGTTTAAAAAAACCCTAACTAATTTATTGCTTATTTCTTGATCATTTATTCTATTGTTGCTCATTGCCTTCCCATGTTTTTTTTAAAGAGAAATCAAGCCAATTTTGCCCAGGTTTCATAGGGTTAAGCATGGAACTTGTGACCTTGCAGCTCACTCATCTTAACATGAAACTCCTCAGTTTGAAGAGAACGTTCTCCATCTGTGGTTTAGATTCTGACCTACTGCGTCGATTCTATCATGATTTTGTTTTTTTTTTCATCAGAATTGCAGTTTGCTCCAACAGTTCCAGTCACTCATTAGCATGTATCACATTTCAAAGTCTGAGCCTCTCTGTGCCACTTGGCTGAGTTCCTGTGGGATTCAGCTGACTCATGCACACCTGCATGACTGACTCTGTTACTAATCAGTTACAGTCTTCACTAGGCTGGCAGTCACAGATGTCACAGAATACAACATGATCTCTCCATGGTTAGACACAAGTCTGCACAACACACAGCCTCTTTGTTTATTTGGTTAGGAGTGTATCTGTATCATGTTTACCTCTACACACTCGCCAATGAAATGCTGTCACATAACTAGTCTGTTTGTGCTGTTACTGTGCAACAAAGAATATTCACGCAGAGTTTCCTCTGTGAGAGCAGGACTGATTTATGGGTATGTTTGTATTCAGTGAAAGGAAGTATTGTTCAGCAGTGGTGACAGACAAAACTGATCTCACCTTGACTGGGTGAGTCGAGACGAGGCAGAGCGTCCTTCTGCGTCACAGTCTGTCTGTTACTGGAGTTACTACGAGGTGAGAATCTGACTCAGGTTGACGTCGTTGTCGTAAAAACACAGGAAACGGTTTTATTGATGTTTGTTTAAAAATGTTTCCAGAACAATATGACAGACAGGTGTTTGTCCTTTTGTCCTACGCAATACTGAAGTAGGTGTCAGCGCAAATATACTGTTTGTCTTATGTCATGTCTGGTTTTCATCAACTGGATATTTACAGTTAAAAAAAAATCAGAATACAGCAGTTTACTTACTTATATTAATGAGAAACTGCTTTGTGAAAATAGACAGAAACTTTTGAAATGACATGAAACATACTTGATACCTTTGCACAGAGACAGGATTTCCGTCTTAATAATAAGGAAAGGGTTGTAAACAAAATATAATGTTGCCAAGGAGTCAGTGAGTTAGCTGTTGTATTTAATTTGAGCCTCTTTCTTTCTTTTAGCCTCAATTTGTAGTTTTGCTACAATTCAGTTGGTTTAAGAGTCATCTGGCAGTTTTGTGGTTACAATGAACAGGATCTGATTGAGGTGAAGAGCCAGCAGCCTTTAAAATAGCAAACAAAAACTATGCAAAAGATGCAAAAGCTGCTTATCCATTGTCTTCCTTAACCTCGCTGCACATCTGCCCTTTGCCACCGTCCATGTGCCCTTCCTGATAAACACCATGGCTTTATTCTACAACTTTGGCAAATCCTGGAAGTCTGACCCAGGAATTATTAAAGCATCAGAGGAGCAGAAGAAAAAGGTAAAGTCGCTGTTTGTCCCAACCCCGCCCTTTTTTGTGAGGATGGTATAAAAAGTATATTATGAAAGTATAAACTCCTAGAGGGAATTTCTTCAAATCTGACAAAAACATTTGCTTGGACTAAACAATGAACTGATTAAATTTTGGTGGTCAAAGGTCAAGGTCACTGTGACCTTGCATCCGTCTTATTTTTATGAACGCAGTATCTCAAGAACACCTTGAAGAAATTTCGTAAAATTTAGCACACATGTCTCAGGCACATTAAAACAATTGATTAGGTAGTCAGAGGTCAAGGTGACGATGACCTTGTGTTCTTCTCATTTTCGTAAATGCATTATCTCAAGAACAGCTTCAAACTTGGCACAAACATCCATTATGACTTAACAATGAACTGCTTAGATTTTGGTGGTCAATGGTCAAGGTCACTGTGACCCTGCATCTAGCCGATGCAACATCTCTTGAACACCTTGAGTGAATTTCTCCAAATTTGACATAAACGTCTCGGACCGAAGAATGAACTGAATAGAATTTGCTGGTCAAAGATCACTGTTACCTCACAAAAACATGTTTTTGGGCCATAACTCAACAGTTCATGTACAAATTATGACAAAACTTCAAATTTGGTACAGACGTCCATTTGGATTCAATGATAAGAATTATAAGATCTAAGATGAAGATCAGTGGGACCTTGCTTCATCTCATTCACATTAAAGCAATATCTCACAAACACGTTGGGGCAATTACCTCAAATTGGGCACAAACATCCATTTGGACTCAACAGTTAACTGTTTTGAATTTGGTGGTCAAAGGTCAAGGTCACTGGGCCCTGACGTTTTTTTTTTTCTGGCCATAACTCAAAAACTCAAACAATAATTATGACAAAGTTTCAGTTGAAAAACACTAGTGTATACACGAGTGTAAAAAAAACTTTTTTGGCCATAACGTAACATTATATCTTGCTCATATACTGAAGTGGTGACACAGTAGTATACTCTTGAATATTCACTTTGAAACTGTGCTGTCTATATGGATCTTCTGTGCTGCAGGGTTGCAGATGTGTGTGAAGCATCCATGTTTTCACAGACATGGAATAAAACTATAAGTGCAACTTGACTGGTTCGTGAATGCATACAACTGCAAGGCAATCATTCTAGTTTTCTTTTGTCTGTCTTTGTTGTATTTCATTACACTAAGTGTTAATGTTGGTGCAGTGAATACAGACATTCCCTTAATTTAACTTGACATCACACATGATATGCCAGTTTTTGGCAGAAAGCTGAATTCACTGGAGACATGAGGGCTGCTGAGCTGCAGATCCTCTGGCCTCTCAGTCCCTCTGTCCCTCATTATCACACTCTAATGGGGGGACAACAGAGGCTCTGCTCTGGAGCAGGCCCTGTGATTGATGAAAAGCTAAATTTACCCTGCATTGTTAGCACAGCGCAGGACTCACCACTGGATCAAAGGCTTCAAAGCTTTCCTTTCCCTGCAGAGGATCCCCTTCCACCTCTTGTTTTCCTTTCAAGGTTGTGTCTTCAGTTTATTTGCACAGTGATGTAATGCTGGAAGAGCAAAAAGGAAATAAATCTTATTAGTGCAGATGAGATAAAAAAAAAAACAATCCCCATATGAAAAGCATTTTGCTGTAAAAAGAGAAAATCACCTACTGACTGAATGAAACTCTAAATCCCAGTTAGCTTTTGTTCACCGTGAATCAGCCGAGCCTCCAGTGTGATCGTTCAGCTGGAAATCCCAGCCTCAGCTGTCAGTTGGTCTTTTGTTGCATTGCCAAATAGACCCTGGCAAGATGAATTTCTCAGTTGTTCTTTCATTTTTCTGCCATGTCTCTGTCTGCTTTTTTAAAATCCTGCTATTGTTTCTTGTTTCCTTCCTCCAGACAATTGTGGAGCTGGCAGAGACAGGCAGCCTGGACCTCAGCATATTCTGCAGTACCTGCTTGGTAAATTCTGACCCGTCTTTTATAATGTGATGCATACAGGGCAAAAAGGCAATTATAAAACAACTTGTGACTGCTTATAAAATTGTTTTCCCCTAGATACGGAAGCCCATCAGGTCCAAACACTGTGCCGTGTGCAACCGCTGCATCGCTAAGTTTGACCACCACTGTCCCTGGGTGGGGAACTGTGTCGGTATGTCAACAACACAACGCAGATTTATGAGGATGTCAACACTTCCAAACTAACTGCTGTTTGTAATTTTCTTTCCTTGCCTGAGAGTTGTGGCTTTTTAATGTGTTTTATCATCTCTATTTTCCACTTTAAGAAACAACACATGTCCTGACTGAAGCTCTGCTCTCAATTTATTCTGGTTCTGGTACAAAACAGAAGAAACATGTTGGAGAAATTACAGATCTACATAAATTCTCAGGAAAATAGGCTTAGAATCTGAGATAACGCCTCACGGAAACACAGAAATGGCATACTATTTTCAACAAATTTCAGATTTGACATTAATATTTAGTTTAAAGTTTGTGTTGCCGGGTTAAAAGTGGTCAAAGGTCACTGACTGCATCTGTGTCATTGTCTTGACCTCAATATCCCAGGAATGCCTTGAGAGAATTTCATCAAATTTAGCACAAACGTCAACTTGGACTCATCAACAAACTTACTTGATTTTGCCGGTACACGGTCCAGTTCACTGTGACCTTGCATCTGTGTCAGTCTCGTAAAGGCAATATCTATAGAACACCTTGAGGCAATTTCTTTAAATTTGGCACAAACATCAAAAACCAACGAATGAATGAAGTTGGTTGAAGATCAAAGGTCAATTTGACTTGTTTGTGGAGGCATTTATCCACCCTCTAGATGTCAGTGGTAATTCGAGTTGAATATTTTAAAAATGATAGAAAGGTTGTGATCAATGTTGATGGTGTGCAAAATAATAAATCGGTGTACAGCAAACACTGTCATTTGGGTGCAACCCTAGTATTCAGTGATAAATCTAAACCTAACACACAGGAGAAGGCTTTCGTGACATGATGCAGTAAAAGGATGAGGGCCAAATGAAGTTGTAGGGAAGGCGAGTGTCTGTATGTGTCCAGGATTGTGTCAGATGGCGTCTGTGAAGCAGAGCAGAGTCAGCGGAGGAAGGAAGGAGCGCAGGGGGCTTGTAGCACTTCCACTCTGAACGCAGGTGGTCAGGAAGAAGCTTTAAATATGTGGAAACTGTCTGAACAAACAAAAAGCTCCGCTCAATGAGTATTGGGAGCAGAGGCCAGGAAAAAGTTTTCAAATATATCATAAACACAAGTTAATGATGCCGTTATGAGTGTCTTTGTATCATCTTTCATCTTGTTAGAGGGATGGATGTCATAAAATGTAGCACAGATATTCATGGTCCCCTCAGGATGAATTTAACGGGAAGTGCAGCTTCACAGAGCTGCTAGAGGGGCTATCTGTCTTGTTTTTATTCCGAGTCGTGTCTACAAACCTCCTCCTCTTACTGCACATGAATATTTGAGCAGAACTGAACTGCACTTTAAAGAAAAAAAGCTTATAAAAGTTTCTGATATGTCCTCCCCATATCTCCATCATTTCTGGACTTCTTTGAGTATTCTCTCTCATCTTCCCCTCCTTTCAGCTGGCAGAGGCAGCTGACACAACAAACTAAAGTGATGAGAACAGAACATGACATGCTTGTTTCTCCTCCACAGGAAGTGGGAATCACCGCTACTTCATGGGTTATCTGTTCTTCCTGCTCTGCATGATCTGCTGGATGATGTACGGCTGCATTTCCTGTGAGTAGAAAAACCTCTCCCTCCTTTCACACCTCAGTCGGTTTCTTTCTCTGCTCACTCCTTTCTTCTCTTTTTCCCCCCTCAGACTGGAGAATTCACTGCGCCACCAGTTACGCCAAGGACGGTTTCTGGCTCTACCTGACCCAGATCGCCTCCTGCTCTCCCTGGATGTTCTGGATGTTCCTCAACAGCGTCTTCCACTTTATGTGGGTGGCTGTGCTCATCATGTGTCAGCTCTACCAGGTCTGAGTTTATTATTCGATTCAATACTTTTAAAGGCATATTGAAAAATCAAGATTTACTATCAAGCTGTACGGAAGCATAGATTGATTGACCCTGAACTTTACCTTAATGTTTGTGTTACTGTGTAGGATGCTGGCTAACCTCTTGGCTTTTCGCTCTCACAGATCGCAGCTCTGGGAATCACCACCAACGAGAGGATGAACGCTCGGAGATACAAGCACTTTAAAGTCACAGCCACGTCCATCGAAAGCCCCTTCAAGTAAGTGAGCTTTCTCATTTACTTCCTAAAGAGAGCTAAAGCTCATCATTGCGATGGGTTTCAGTAATAGGATTAAGGAATTGGTTCAAAGGTTTAAAAAAAAAACCCCAAAAGCCATGTTTCCACCAATAGTTCCTGGGACATTTAGACTCAGGAAATACTTTTCATGGAACTAAAAGGCTCCTTCAGACCATTGTTGCCTGTGTTTTCTCTGTGGTCTCAAGACTTAGGTTTTATCCTAATGCACTGATATTTAGGCTACAGCTGCATATTATTGCTGCAGGTTGGGTGTAAAGAATTAGATGCATAGATGAAAAATTAAACTCAGAGCATCCGTCTTTGCAGTAAATCAGTAGAAAATAACGTTTTATATCTCTCATGTAATGGCTTTCTCACAGCAACGAAAGATTTCGCTTCTCTTTTCTGCATGATTGTTTGTGACCCATTTCGTCACACTGATGTCACTCACGCCTTTGTCTCTCTGCAGCCACGGCTGCATCAGAAACCTCATAGATTTCTTCGAGATCCGCTGCTGCGGTCTGATCCGGCCCGTGGCGGTGGACTGGACCACGCAGTACACAATAGAATACGACCAGACGTCTGGCTCGGGCTACCAGCTGGTGTAGAGCAGAAAGGGGACAAGGAAGAAGAAGAAGAAGAAAAAGAAGAGTGGCAGGGAGCAGGGGAGTTAAGCGTCACCCGGTGGAAGTGGAAGGATCCCCTCCCCGCCCCCACCCCCTGCCTGGCGTTCACATTGGAGCGATACTGTTCTCGGGAGCGCTTGCTTTTTTGGACCATCTCTCCCTCACCGATCAAAAGACTTTCAAAAAAAAAATCAGCCAGGACTAGCATGCTGTTACGGGGCAACACCACACCCACATCCCCCCCTCCACCCTCACCACCACCTTTACTACTATTACTACTACTACTATTCTACATGAAACTCGTTTACTGTACCTCCACTGCTATCCCACCCCTCCACCTCCTCTCTTCTCCTGAGCCCTTTGGACGGTGCGTTGCTGCCAGGCACGAACGGAGAGGAGAGAGGCCGACGGACGAGAGGAATTTCAAAATAATAGTTTGTACCGGAGACGCTGCGGAGAAAGCAGCGCCTTAAAGTGGCAGTATCGCTCTTTCCCCTCCCTCCTTTATAACCTTATTTATGGTGTCCCTGTTGATGTGCCCTGTATGTACTTTTTTTGTTTTTGATTGGTTCAGGAGCTCTGCTGTTCCTGTATAATAACTGTGGTGGCTGAAGCTGAAGGAGTTTTTTTTATTTCAAACCATGATTTCTAATTATGACAGAGATAAGGGAATGTCTTTTTAAACTTTTTGATTTTGCACCGTGACGAATTTAGAGTCGAGCTGATGAGGACTTGCCAACATAGTTGAACTTATCAGAGGATTGCGTTTCAGGCAGAGCCGCTGGAGGAGTCCCGACGTGTCACCTGCGGACATAAAGCTGCAAGGTGAAATTTTTAGGAGATATCCAAGTCAAAGTAATAACCCGAGAAACAGTTAGCATGCAGTTTTAGCGCAGGAGGAACAAGGACTCCTTCAGCGGCGACCACTGCAGACGCAACTGAAAATATCCTACAGACAATGTGATACAGGTATATTTATTTTAAAACTATTTATAGATAAAGTATGTTCTAGCTAGCACCATCATTTTTACATGTCACATCATTTTAGCTGAGTAGGTTTTTATGAGAAAATTATGAAACAAGTTTGACATGGAAGCCCGAGAACATAAAACTCTATTTAGAGAGGTACAGCGAGCGTATTTATTCACAGCAGAGTCTAAGAAAAAGGAGGCGACGGAAGGAGTTTACGAGAAAGGTTCATTCCATGTGTTTCTCTCAGAAAGCTGTATTTGTTTTGTGTCTGCCTACAACATTGCACTGATTTTTTGTTTAGTTGTTTTTTTGGCTGTTACTGAACACACGGGCCCAGCAGCGCCGTTCCACAACCGACGCTTCCATTGTTTACAGAGAGGAGGACGAAAAGGAGGGGCCTATCAGACATGGCCAGCTCCCATCACTTCCTGTCTGGACCCCCCCCCAGCAGTCAGCAGCAGCAGGATGGACTGAAGTGTAAAGAATGTGCACCTGTATATAAATATATTTCTCTGTATTTTTTTTTTCCGTCAGTGTTAGTCGAAGGTGCTCCTGAATTTTTATTTTAATTTTTTAATTTTTTTTTTTTTTTTTTAATTATTGGAAATTTCTTCAACTGAAAGAAGAGGAAAATCAATACTCCAAGTGTATGACTGTAGCTTTTCGTGATGTCCGACACTGCTGTCTATAGGCATTTTAACCCCCTCAGTACCTTACGAAACTCCACTGCATGTACGATGCTTGGGACAGCTGGGCTTTCGCCGTGCCCCCCCCCGCCAACTGGACCCCCATCAACATGGTGACAGCCCAGCAAGCCACGTTGTCTGTATATAGTGAATGTTAAGTATTTGCAAGTACTTTTCTGCTTTATGTTCATTTGTCTGTTCTTCTTTTTTCAATAGTTTCTTTCTCTCAAATCCAGTGTGTTTAGTGGATTCTTTCAGGTCGCCAGATTCTCCGTCGGGCCCTCCTGTGCAAGTGTGTAATATATTTGAATGTTCCATGCTTGTGGACTCTGTAGTCATCCTTTTTTTTTTTTAAACGTCATATATCGCTGGGTTTGTTATACCACTGGATGTACAAATTGTAAAGCAAAGACACTAGAGAACTAAGGCAGACGCCAAATTTTCTTTTTTTTGTTTTGTTTTCTAAAAAGCTGAAATGTGATCATGCAATAGTTTAAAGGATAGAGGGAGGTTATATTAAACGCCTCTGGGGAAACTTTTGGGCCTCATGTTTGCATCACCAGAAGGGGACAGTTATGTCATCATTCCACATCTTTCGCAAACCATCCACTGATGTCATTTCTGCCCCGCAAAGACGACACGGCGGCGACTCTTTTTGCTTTTAAAAGTCACCATTTCATATCATTAACTAACCACTTGTGTTCTAATAACGGCTTTTAAAGCGACAGGAGGTCAATGCTCTTTTTGTTTTTCTGGGGCAGCAGCTCATCCAGGACATGAGTTCAATCACTAGTTCTTCCAACATCCCGAAAAAGTCTCTGTTCTGACCCCCCCCCTCTCTCTCTCACCCTCACCATGTGGGATCATAAAATAAAATTTAAAAAAAAAAAGTGAAAGCACATAATCATCTCCAGTGCCTCTCTGCCCACCTTCAGACATCACTGTATCTCCGCTTCAGATGTAAACATAATGGGCATGGTTCAGTTTTAATGGCTTTAATAATAAAATACAGTCAAATGTGAACTAGTGTTTGTTCATGGTTTTATTGGTATCAGGAGGTCCTACTTCAACATAAAAGAGAGAAAACACAAGAAAAAAGCTGATTCATGTTGGACAGAGAGACGTAGAAAAGGTGTGATTGTGTGAGCGGTCTGGTCGGTCTGTTACTGAGCGTGGACCAGAGCGCCGGCTCCTTGGCCATAACCAAAGCCTTTGGGCCCGAAGTTCTTGGCGTAACATGCTGCGAACGAAAAGAGAGGAAGTAATGAACATTAAGCTGCAGATTGTATCGATTCAAAACTGCATTCTTATATAACAAACAATGGAAAACCTGGAAAAGTCATGGAATTTCAGAATTACATTTTCCAGGCTTGGAAAAGTCATGGATTTACTAAAAAAGAGTTCTGAAAAAAATAATTAAATTATGTTGTATGTATTTAAATTGTTTCAGTAAAGGTCTCCAGGAGAGAGGAACATAGGTTTTAATGTGTCTGACTTTCATGGTAAAGTAAATGTCTAATCAGCCAGAATGGAAAGCACCTGTGTGTGAGTGTGTTTCCAGACACAGCTGTGTATCTCACATCTACATGTGATGTTTAAAAATAAGCTCCCTCCTCAGGCTGTGGTCAAACACTGAGGTGCAGGATTACAGACTTTTTTTTTATTCTCTGAAAACCTCTCCTGGATTGTTTTAAACAAAATGTTTGGAGATATCTTCAGCATTCTGTTTGCAAATCTCAGTTCTGCTGACCACATGCTTCCTCAAAATGTTCATGATTAGAGTAACAATATCCAGCTGCTGCTCAGAGAGAGTCAGGATGTCTCATAACCACTGACTGATAACAGCAGCAGCAGAGTCCGGCCTGTTTGGGATTCAGCCTGAGATGCAACATTCCTCCTCGTCAGTACAAGGTTTCATTATGACATCCAGCAAACATCCTTTCTGCTGACGTCTGGTTTTTTTTTGTGTGTTCATGTCTGTTTCTGTGTCTTGTGTTTAACTGAATAATCCCATCTGATTGTGCTGAAGAGGAGGGAGGACTCAGTGTGGAGGTCACGCTGCACATGTTTCTGCCCACTGAAGAACAGTGGACAGTAAGCAGCTCTGTTAGCTTGACAAGGCCAGCGGGATCCAGCAGAGCCAGCACACCAAATGGGAAATGCGTCATCTGGGACCATAGTAAGTACAACAGTCAGTCTATCCAGGTCTGTGTTTGCTGATATAATCATATCAACTGTCAGTTGTGACTTTGTTGCATAAAGCTGTGAAACCTTAAATCTGTGGAGCAAGAGTTTAAGGTTTCCTTGCAGGTTAGCATGCCAACATTTGCTAATTAGCAACTAATCACAAAGTACAGTTAAGGGGGATTGGGATGTCTTTGGTTTTGCAGGTAAAATAAGCAGAAAGCTGCAGGTACACAACAGTTGTACACTCTCCATGAGTAGGCAGGTTTCCATTAACCCTCAAATTGCGCAAATTGAAATTGTGAATATGAAATATGTTTGGTGGAAACACGTCAATTAAAAAAAAAAAACCTTTTATTGCAAAAAAGTTTTTACACTCACATGAGGTGATTCAATAAAGTCACATTTTGCAAAACTACAATGGAAACACTTTTCTGGCTTTTCTAACAGTTTTAACAGTATGGATGTAACAGTTTTGTATACACGGTGTATTTGAGACTTAATGTAGGAACTGAACTGGAAATTCAAAGACAAAAAAAACCAAACACAATCTTGCTCAACTTTATTCAGCAGCCACAATTATCAAAAAATGAAAAGTGCTTAAATGGGCCAAACAGTCCCTAAGGGTTAATGGATGTTTAAGTGGGTGAATGTGTTGCTGCTGGATCCTTCTGGATCAGATTCCTAATGTTGCTATCAGAGCATTGCATGCTGGATTTATTCTACTCTTGCTCTGTGGATACATGTGTTGGCTAGCAGAAATGTGATTTCACCTTGTGTTATTCCAAAAAAGAAAGCTTAGTAATGACAGTAATACATCAGGAATTCAACAGAAACCATCAGTTGTAATGCAGTACTAAAATGCTACACATACTTTTGTTTCATCTCACCTTTGCAGTAGATTTCTCCGTCTTTCTCGGTCTGAGTGGTCGACTCCAGGCTCTTACCACATTTTGCACAGCGAAAGCAGTTCTTATGCCATGGCTATGAAGAGAAAGAGGGATTTTTTAAAACCTAAAGTGGGAACTACTTCTATGCAAAATCTACCTTAATTTGTCGGACAAAAACTAGAACTAGTGCCTCGCAGTTGTATGCCTCTGCGGACCAGTCAAGTTGCAGTTACAGTTTACATCCATGTCTGTGAAAACACAGAAGTTCCCCCCTGCAGCACAGATCTATACAGTCAGCCCAGTTTCAGGGTCAAGATTAGTGTCACCTGTTCAGTATCAGACCAAATGTCTCCCCTACTGTTCCTGAGAAACCATGTTGAGTAATGGCCAAAAGAGTGTTTTTGCAGAACATCATGATGTCACAGTGAAGCTGACCTTTGACCTTTTGGATATAAATTGACAGCACTTCATCATTAGATAGTATAGGACATTTGTATGAAATTTTATCATAATTAGCATTTAAATTCTTGAGTTATGGCCAAAAACATATTTTGTGAGGTCACAGTGACATTTGACAACCAAATTCAAAACAGTCCAAGTGGACCTTTGTGCCAAATTAGAAGAAATTTCCTAAAGGTGTTCTGGAGATATTGTGTTCACAAGAATGCACCATATGGGTCACGGTGACCACCAAATTCTCAACAGTTTATCCGTGACTCAAAATGGATGTTTGTGCCAAATTTTGAAGTGATTGCCTCAAGGTGGTTGTGAGCATTAATGACAATGAGACTGATGCAAGGTCACCTAGACCTTCACCTTAGACCTCAAAATTCTTATCGGTTCACTGATCCATGTGGACGTTTGTGCCTAATTTTAAAAAAAAAACAAAATCGTCAAGGTTCTTACTGCATACACAAGAATGAGACAGACAAGGTCACGGTGACTTTTAACTTTGATCTATGACCACCAAAATCTAAATGCTACATGGTTGACTCAAAGTAAGGTTTGTGCCAAATTTAGAAAATTCCCTTATGGCGTTCTTGAGATATTGGGTTCACCAGAATGGGATGGACAACCTTTAGAGGCATAAAAATGACTGTTTGCTGATATTAACAGATAATAAAACAGATGTTTCTTGTAGCTTATGTCGTCATTTCCTTCATCAGATCCCATCAAAGCAGCTCCCACAGCCTGCGGGCTTTTTCAATGTCTTCATTACTCAGAAAATTACAAATCATGCTTAAAACCAGTGTGTAGAGCCTGATAGATTTCCTCCCGTTAGGAAACACATTAACAGCTCTCCGCCCGATGATATCACCCGCTATAAAACAGCTCATGATGTGTGAATCTGCATGTGATTGGGGTCAGGAGACGCTTCACTCCCACTTTCAGAGGAAACAGAAGACAAATCTTTGCTCCTCTGTGGACAAGTTCTCATCCGAACAACTTGTCAGAAAAACACATCCTGCTGATACGTCTCCAGAGTGTGACTTCATCTACTGTAAATCTATGTCGCTAACATCTGCCGCAACCCTAAAGTCCGACAGCCTCGCACGATTAACACCAGCTGTTAGGAAGCTCCAAACTCTACAGAATGGCTTCGGTCAGAAAAACAGGATCAGTGTTCTCTCATTAGGAGAAACCTCCTGCGTGTGGTTGAGCACTTAAAAAACCATGTGCGTTCAATCCAGTCAAACAAGTTTTACCCTCGTAGGTTGTGATGTTAGATTGCGGTCATTTGAAGTTGAAGGAGCTGCTCGGGTTAGAGGTTTCATTTCTGCTGGAGGCTGTTCATGCTAAAACTGTATTTAATGATTGTTCTGAAAGCTGAATACACACCACACATTTGAGAGGTCAATATAACCCTGTAAAGTTCACACTGCAGCTGTAATTCTGTGAAACACAGGGAGATTTGTCATTAGCGTGAATAAGAAATACTAGAGCAGGGTTGCAGAAGCACATTCCTAAAGTCTGTGGTATGAGATCAGATTTCCAGGCACAGCCAAGTCATCATTTTCACAACTTGGCTCTGACAGTAAAATGGCTTATATCTTGGCAGATGCCTCAATTTATAAGCCTGATGATGCATATTGAATTCAAAGTGTGTTTCACTCTGCAGACACATCTTTTTGTCGTAATTATCAGTTAGATATATAGATAAACAGTAGTGGAAGAAATGTGCAGTTCCTTTACTTAAGTACAAGTACTAATACCACACTGTGAAAATACTCTGTTACAAGTTAAAAGTCCTGCACTGAAAATGATCTTTTAGTAAAAGTAAGTATAATACAGAAAATGTAAGTCAGTAAATATAATATGAAAAATGATAGTTTCCTTAAAATATTCAAAGTAAAAGTACCCAATGCAAAAAAAATTATTATAATTTAAAAAAAAAGACTTAAATGTTGACAATAATGTAGAATAGAAAATAGTTGACAATTCATTTTCTATTAAATGGCTAATTGATTAATCAACTTATCATTTCAGCTGTACTCGTGTAAACTTTTTGGTAATTTTATTTATAACAAAACATCATATTTTATAAACTTTTCTCATGTTGTTTTTTGCAAATATCTTTATTTGTAAAGTAACTAAAGCTGTCAGATAAATTTAGTGACATAGAAAGTACCTCAAATTTGTACTTTCTATGTCAGTACTTGAACAAATGTACTTAGTGACATTCCACCACTGCAGATAAATCATGATCCCTGTTTGTGTAACGCTGAAATGGTAATGACCATTTTCTTAACTGTCAAATTATTCATTAACAATTTTGATACTCGATTTTTATTGCTTAAATCTTTATTAAATAACAAAACTAAGAGAGAGACAAGTGCTAAACAGTGTTTCGGACAGAGGGTGAATACAGGTGTTCCTGCACAGACTGTATGAGGAAAATAAAGTGTTTTTGACCATTAAAGCATGTAAAAATGTTCTCATAGAAACCTTAAATACAAGTATGAACCTGAAAATGAACATGATAGTGGCTTTTTCAGTAAGTGAGTTAAATTCGTCCTTCTTACAGTGGTAAATATCTTCAGGTTTTGGATAAAGTGGTCAGATTAAACATGCAGTATGACACCTTGTGTCTATGGTGTAAATGCAAGGAGACGCTTTAGATGAAACTCTCACCTTGCCTGCCCCCATGACCTTCTCAGCCGCGTACACCGAGTCTCCACACCGGGAACATTTCTCTGAACCGCCAAACTTCTGGGCATATTTGGAGGGGTTTGGGTTGGTGGTCGGTTTGTGAGTGTGTGTCCTGGTGGGGAAAAAACACATAAAGCACATGGCATATTATTTTCAGAAATTACCATCTTTTAGTATAGGTAAAATCTCAATAAGACTTGTCATGAGTGTAATAGAAAATCTTTGTTTAAAACTTCGTAAAAATTGATTTTGTAATGAAACTGAAACTTTTTTTGCACCCAAACCTCCTCTTCTCTTGAAAAAACATTTACTCATTTACTAAAGGTGACCCAAACATAGCCCAAAACATTAACATCTGCAATAATAAATACCTTGGTTGTGGATCAGTTAAACATTCATTCTTAAATCTATTCATATCTGTCAAGACAACTTTATAAATGCCTACAATAACATTTTAATAGACAAAAAGACTAGAAATAAACCTGGCAGACCCTTCTCCTCTATTAACTCTCTCTCTGTCCTCAGCCAGTGGTGGGAGGGAGAGCAGGGTGCCCTGGGGGCCCTGCAGCGGAGCTTATCGAAGGGTGACTGCCAGCCCCAGTGGCCCTTGAATGAAGCCCTTTGTGGCAAAGGACAGAGAGAGGGGGTGGGAGGCCGGATCCTGCTGGGTTACGTAATAACTTCTTTCATAACAGTTGTCACCTGACGTCTGAGGCAGGAGTAAACATTCAGGATAAGTGTGTGTGGGTTTGTGTTTTCCTGTTTGTTTTTATGTCGTTTACACATCATGGCCTTTTTTAATCAACTGCAGATCTGAGTGCAGAAATCACCTGAGGATGGGGTTCACAAGTGTTCTTATGTCACCAATCCCAGCACAGGAGTGATCAGGTGTTGTCTTTAAATATCCCTAATATATTCTCAGTTAAGAGGCCTGGCTTTGAGACGTAGCTTTACGACATAGAGAGGAGTAATAGGGCCAAGACAAGAAACATCTTCGAGCTAGAAATGGAGACACTGATGTCCCCACAAGAATGAGACAGACGGACAACCTGAGAACCTAATGCGTCCAGCCACGGCTGTTGTCATGGAGGAATTAAAAAGTTTCAGATGGGAACCATGGAGCCGGGAACCAGTGGTGTTCTGGCTTTGGTCAGCATGAAGCCAGCCCCATAGAGCCAGCCCCACAGAGCCAGCCCCACAGAGCCAGCCCCACAGAGCCAGCCCCACAGAGCCAGCCCCACAGAGCCAGCCAACAGCCAGCTGTGATTAGAGAGGCCGCAGCGATGTAGGCCTTTTTTCAAAATAGATTTTTTTTCACAGGATATACATTTTTTAAGTGACTAAAATGTGTCTGGATAATACTTGAATGCCAGTCACAATATTATCTAATATCAATTTGCTGACTCAGCCATATTTACTATGCTGCACGACCACCAGTCCACGTAGATTCATATTTGCATACATGAGTTGAGACCTGATTTGATATTAGCCTCCGCTCACATCAGTGTTGATAAATGCAGAGCTTTGCGCAGAAATGATCATAGTTCCAGTTTTCTGTTGTAAGTTCATTTTGTAAATGTGGGCCCACGTGTATGAGGATACAGAGGCTAACATTCTATTCAGATCTCAGAAGTGGAAGTCATTTTGCAGTACGAGCGCCCAGAAGACAATGAATCCGACCGATTAGATGATGTATTAAACTTCTTAGATCATTACTCAGAATTTCAAACGCCAGCTTTGACTTTTCTTTACTTGGATCTGCAACGTTCACCAAAGCAGCTGTGATCTGCTGCACCCAAGCTGGATTTGATAAAAAGGCAGACTATATGCCAATATTCCCATCGAGGTGTCTTTACTCTCTCAAAAATAGTGTGGTTCAGGCAGTAAGAAACAGAAAGGGATGAGGGGTAGAGCAGGAGCAACGGTTTCATAGACAATTTCGACCTTGCCTTGTTTAAGAATAAAAAATCTTAATTACTGTACAATCTCTTTTATAACTCGACCACCCAGTAGTAGCTCTTACAGCTATTTACCCACTCACTGAGCAATTTCCACTCGCTCACGTTCATGCTGTTTACTGGTTAAGTTAGAAAGCTGCTATAACAAGTCAAGAGCAATAGGGGCAATAAGATCCTTTTTTCAGGCATTTTATCCATGTCTGTAGTTGGCATTCATGGTTTTATGTGAAGTACCTTTTCTTTAGTGTATATCTCTATTTCTATAAGTTTGGCACAGTAAATGCATGTTGTTTGTGGACAAGAGCACTGTCAGAGTCAGCAGCCACAACCGATAAACATCATTACACACAGTGTGCCGCTCAACTCACTGACCTTGTCAACCTCTTGGCAAGCTCTTGCCCAATTATGTCTGATGAATGATCCTTTATTCGGACATTTCAAGATGTCATTTGTTTTAGATTGAATCTATAAAATTGCAAAACAGGGTTAAATTTAAAAATGCCATAATTACAGGCAGCACTGTGGGGCTTTTACCGTAAAATTGTATCCAAATTTGGACATCTTAAATAGCTTTTTGTAATCCCACCAGATGGAGAGACAGCAGAGCAGGAGTGGATGACAACACAGCTCTGATGGTGCAGAGCAAGCAACAAACAGCACAATAAAACTGCGAGCAACAGCATACACAGTAATGATAGATTGCATGACTGCATACTACCCAATGCCGTGTAACACCATTTAAAACATATGACTTGTAACCACATGGTATAATTTAGCAAATAACTTTGGTTCCATTTTAGCTGAAATAATCATCTTGATCTTATCATAATCAGCAGCCCAGCTTACTCTTCGTGTTTGATTCCCAGCCGCTCTCCTCTGTCCATGTTGAGCGCGCCCGCTCCCTGGCCGTATCCGTAGCCTTTGGGGCCGTACTTCTTCCCATAGCATGACTTGCAGTAGATCTCCTGACCGTGACTGGCAAGTGTGGTGCTGTCTAAGCCCTTCCTGCAGACCACTGAGGACACAGAGAGAGACAGTTACATCATGTGGAATGGTATCATTGTGCACCTGACAAAGAAATACAACATAGTCATGTGATCAGGGTGTGGTTAAAATGCTCTGTAAAGTCTTGGTTTTAGGCAGAAATGTAACAATGCTGTAAAATTAATATTTATATAGGAAAATCTAAATTAAAGTGTGATTGCTGCTGAAAATTTTGAAATACATGCAATACTGAAATAAGTTGAAGTGGCACTAAAACTTACAGGGCTGATGTTTCAGCTTATGTGTAAGAACTGAACGGAGTGGAAGTGTCTGTTAAGATTTAAGAAGATTCAATTGAATGTCACGAAATAAAAAAGGTTGAAATGTCAGCTGAAGTGTGAGCTAAAATAGGTCAGTTAAAGTGGAAACCTTGAAAGAAACTAGTACCAGTTTAAGTGAAGAAAAATGAAAGATGTCTGTTTAAGTGGTAGCACTGAAAGTAGTTGAAGCAAAATGTGTATGGACAGTGGAACTTGTGGGATCTTCAGGTTACAAGTATTCACATTTGAACATTTAATATCCATTCTTATCCAGATTTTCATCCTAACTAGTTTTGTCTGATGTCAATATGGGATTCTTCTGTTTGAAACTCTTCAGTAGCTGTTGGAGAATTCAGTTTTTGGCAGGTTTGTGCATAGTAAAGAATGTATTGTTTAAAGGAAAAAAGCACTTCAGTGGCTAAGAACTGCACACTGACTGTTGGGATTATCTGAATTCTTCTCACACTGTGAAGGTTTGCTTCTGGTTTAAGATTTCACACAACTGCCTGAAAAAATGTCTCCACTCATGTCTCTCTGATCTTGTAATGCTTTCAAAATGAAAGCTTTGCCAGCATGTTAGACGATTTCTCTATATCCTATCAAGTCGCTTCTGAATCCTCATATTTTCTTTAGCATCTATGTTGCAATTGTTACGGTTTCTCAGAGTTTTTATCACGAGTATTTGAAGTTCCTCTGCACTACAGTGAGCGCATTCATCTTCATGCACTGTTGCTGGTACAGAATATAAGCATATCTAAAAGAAAGCCCCAGTAAGTGTGTGAAAGTGTCACATGAGACTCTGTTTGCAAATATGTGACATTTCTGTCAGTATATAGCTGTCTTTCATACACAGAAATGAAAAGTGTTAAATGTCAAAAAATGTCAAACAGAGAAACTGGAGGAAAGAGCATCTAAGAGCCAAGGACACCATGTCCCCCCTGCTCATCATCTCCTCCGTGGGAGAGTCAAACAAAGCCGCCTTTGTATGAGAGCCGCTGGAAAAAATAAACTCATCTTTTGTGGCTCAGATTGCACTGGTCGTCTCTTGATAGTAGCGAAATGAAAGTGTTTGCATAATGCCGGCCTCTGTGCGAGCTCTTTGCTGGAACATCCTCACTGACATTTCAAGGACGGTTCAGGAGCAGGACAAGCCGCCCACCCGTCCAACAAACTGATCATAATGCGGCGTGAAATCAACAACTGATGACCAGTGAGGGGAATGTCAGGGTGAGCTCCCTTTGATGAGCTGGGGAGAGGTGAAACTGAGTTTACCAGTCCGTCTCCTGATCTTTCATAGATCTCTGCGGTTTGAACCGAGGACATAATAACAGCTTAAACAGTCAAACAGCTTTTCTTAAAAAAAAAAAAAAAAAAATGAAATGCATGTTGATGTTATATCTAAACATGCAAAAACACTAATATGGTCCTTTGATTTTGATAATAGTCCCGGTGTTACAGCTGTACTTACTGCAAAGAAAACAGCATTTGTGGAAACACTTCCCGTCACACTGCACCTCCTCAGCGTGGTAAACTGTTCCACGGCATGCTGCACACTTGTTGCCTCCTCCCCAGTTTGGCATCGTGTGTGTTTCTAAGAAGAAAGACAGAGATGATAAGAGAGACTGAAGCATCTGAGGCAGGGTAACTTTGTGTCTTTCTATTCTTATTCACAAAGGAATGTTCAGAGTGAAACTGTCACCATAACCATATTACCTGATTAGTTACTGAGGGTAAATGTTTTGCACAAATGCACAAACTGTAGTTTCTGATTGAGAGAAGCATGTCACTTGTTCCAGTGGTGGTCAGATAGGGAAATTCATGTTTCAATGTGGCCACTGTAGTTAGAAGCTCCTACGTGTTAAGCAGCATTGGAAAAACACCATCTTTTTAACCATGGAACTACTATATTCACTGTTTTTATCAATTTAAACCACCATGTGCGTTTGTTTTTTAGACTTCTGATTATGACTCAGCTCCTGGTAACAATCTCCTAAACGTCTGGATCTAAAGTTATCCGAGAAAATAGGTGAGCACAGACAAGCAGGTGGCGCACCAGCAGCCCATCTTTGACATGCCAAACAGCATAAGACAAATACTGATTTCAACATAAAACTGCTTGATTCAGAGTTTCCAACAATTTAAATCACCAGGTCCATTTGTTTTGGAGAGAAAAAGACCTCTGCCTATAATTTAGCTCCCAATTAAAACCTCTTAAACGTCTGGATCTTAAGTTATTGGAGAAAAAAGATGAACACAGATTACAAGGTGATAGGCTAGCTACCGGTTTCCAACATGCCAAACTACATAGGAGAAACACAGGTTTTAACATGAAACTGCTGAATTCAGTATTTTTACCGGTTTAAATCATCAGGTTCATTTGTTTTGGAAAGGAAGAGACCTCTACTTACAAGTCGGCTCCCGGTTAAAACCTCCTTAACATATGGATCTGAAGTAATTGTAGAAAAGATAAGAGCACAGATTACCAGGTGCTAGGCTGGCAGCCTGTTTTTCGACATGCCAGCCACGTAGTAAAAACACTAATTTGTAACGTGAACTGCTACATTCAGTGTATTTACTGGCTCTAATCAGGAGGAAGAGACCTCTGCTGATAATTTGGCTTCCGGTAAAAACCTCCTGATCAATGAACATTGAAGGAATTTTAACCAGGAGAAGCTTCAGCTGGTTGTAATCTGCAATCCTCGCCGCTATATACCACTAAATACCCCTGAATCTTATTCTCTAGACCTTTAAGGCACACAGTTGCTTGTTCAATTGTGGTAACCACATCTCCCTCTGAGAACCTGTATTGCTGCATTTCTAATGTTTCATATGGCTATATTAAAAACAACTGCTCCAGGCCACCCCTGCCAACCTGGAAAAAAAGACAATGCAAAGAGGTGGGCCTAAACAACAGGGCAGTCTAATACCCAAAGGAATGTTTCGGGGGGCCGTTCCTTAGGTCTTTTGTTTTCTGATGGGGCATGAATGCAGGACACAAACAGCAAAGGAGTGTGAAGTAAACACTGTTGTTACCACACAGAGCCCACATGATGCACCCAGTCACTCCCTGACTCACATGTGCATTTGTCTAATTACAGATTCACTCCCCTTTAAAAACATGTCAAGAAGGCGTCAATAAGGTTTCATAAGGGACAAATTTAACATTTTAAGACTCTCTTCGTCAAAGCAAGTCTGCTGTGATATCATACTTGGGAGACTAAAAGTAAAAACACTGTTATTTTTAAATTAATTGAAAAGAAAACATAAAGCAAAGGAAACTATTAATCTTGTCAGTTGCTAAATCCTCCTCCCAGTTGGATTAGAGACTGTCGAGCAGGCCCGAGCATGACGGGATCAAAAGACCACAAACATTACCTTTCAAGTTCCCTCAGGGGTTGGGTGTGATGATAAGGTCGGTGTTGGAGTGTTCAGACCAACAAGTGGGCTGATCTGCTAGAAACAGCAGTCAAAGGTTCAGAGTTCAGCAGTAATAGCTGTTCAGCGTCATTAAATTTGGCAAATTTCATTGAGCATTCAGTGTTTGTACCCAGAAAAGAATCCGAACCAGCTCTGAGATCATTGCTGGGCATTAAAATGTTCCACTGAACCAAGACTAATGAAATGTTATTATTGCTGAACTCTGAACTGAAGCATAGGTGATGAAGCGAAACTTTCAGAAAATCTGGATTACGTTACTGCCATTAAACAAACTTAAATTAGATTTCTAATTAAAGTCTTTTTTTTTTTTCTGGCACATTTTACATAATTTTCAGAATACTACTAAAAACACATTGTAACTTCTATGACCTTTGAAACCATCTTGAAACCAATAATAGCAGCTGGACTAAGTGTTTCCCATACTTTAAAAAGTCAAATTTTCTTGTCTTTTTTCATATAAAACAGTTATAAGTGCTATATAAATAACGTAAAAGTATTTTATATATAGACATATATAGAGAAACTGTCCCTTTACACAAGCTGCAGGGATTCCCATACATTTGTGATGTCCCAACAATAGGCTACAAAATTGAAAAGAAGTTTCAAACTTAAACATAAACTTTCTACATGGATCCCTTTGTATTTTCTCTTAAAATGTTTTTCACTGTATGTGAAAAACAGAGCATTTCAGAGAGAGGGTAATCACAGGTATTTTAAGGCAAACCGTAAGAGAAAAATAATGTGTTTTCTGAAAATTAAAGCATATAAACATGTTCTGATAGAAACCCCAAATTATAAATGAATCTGAAAATGGGATATGGGACCTTTAGTGTACATTTCAACACACTATTATATAAAATCACAAACAAAAAAAACAACAACCACAAAGCAGCGTTAACCTATTATTACTGACGTAATATAGCAATGGAAATAAAATTTTATTGAGGCGAACATGAATCTCTTTTGAATCTCTTAAAAAAAATCTCATTTATTGTTTTGTTTTGTTTTAGCTAGCTTGTATATTATAGTTTGCATATGTTATATATTTGTTATTTTATGCCATATATGTTTGTTTGACTGATTTTTGCCATATTTGATTGATATGTGCTGCTATTCTGTTTACTCAAGTTGTAAATTATTGTCATAATAATAATAATAATGATAATAATAGGCTAGCTTTTTTCCCCCCTGACTTTACCAGTTTATTTCTTAGTTACCATTACTGTTTAACATGTTAGCCTATTTATTTTCTGAGTTTTTAACTGGTATATTTTTAACTGCTATAAATGCCAAAAATAAAAGTTTATCCAAATTATTAAAGTGACTAAGACAATTAGTTAACGTTAGGCATTGCAAAAGTGAAAAAAATCATAAAACGCAATAAATTACGTAAAAAGTGCTCTAAAATTGACGTCAGTTACGTTATACAACGTTATGTTATAAGAAACACTAACTTGCTCTCCAACTAACAAATTAAATACGTTAAGTGACGTTACATATAAAAGTCTATTGCATTGATTTTTTAGCAAAAATGTGTTTAAAAAGGGAGTTACCTCAACGTAGATTTGTTCAAAAAGCAGGTGAAGTGTGGATGCAGACCTGGCTTTTGTCCAGCTGTGTTCACGGTGTATCCAGACAGTTTTGTCGCTCCTCAGCTGCGGACTTTACTACACTGACTGCTCAGCGCCACATACTCCACATATTTACTGCCCAGAGGAGGGAGGACTGTCAGGGGGCGTGAACTCAACACTGCTGCCTTCAGGTGCTGTCAGAAATTATGAATGACGTTAAACGGAGGAGCATGAATCATTGCTGCGCTCACATACTCATGGGAAAATAAGGATGTGTATGTAAAAATACCGCAGTCGACCACAGTACTTTTGGACAGCCAAAATAAACTAATTCAATTAACTATAATTAACTTATCTGATAATAACTGATTTAATTTCATCTTTTAAACTATGTTTAAAACTGACTAATAAATCTACCTTCTACATGAAAGCTTGTCAAATTAGCAAATAAGATTTATTCTGTGGCCTTGGTGAAGAATTTAATTTTTTTAAAATGCATTTTTTTTTAATGAATACATCAATTAATTTTAACAAGTACATTAAGATACAATGTAGCCGATGAAAGCCTATGTAATTTTTACATTTTCTCCCCCAACTACCCCCCCCCTGATGATTCCACTTAAAATTTCTGCAAATGCCAAGAAAAAGTAAATAGCATAAAATGAATAATTAGATAGCATAATATGAATAATTAAATAGCATGAATTAAATTAATCAATGATGATAATACTAAAATGACATAATACATACACACACACACAAACAAATGTAGACACATACACAAAATAAAGGGGGGAAATGAAATAAAAATAACTAAATGAATATATAATAATAAATAATCATAACATAATTTTCATAGGGGCAGAGCATGTGGGGACTGTTGAATTACTCCTCTGTCTACTAGTGGTGTACTAAGAAATTTTTGGAGGTGGCACACCAAGACCTACAGTAAAGGAACAGCTGAATTTCAGGAATTTTATTTTGCTGTTGTGTATATAGGCAAACTATATCAATATTTAGTATTATGGAACTGCATACCAATATACTGCGATTTCTTACAATGCAGTTAAAAATATAAATTTTTCTGATGTGTGTGGAGCATGTTTTGAAGTCTTGAGTTTAGTATTTGGGGGTTTTAGGTAGCCAGAGGTGACCATATTTGGGTGAGAGGCTGACACTGTGGAGCAGTGAGGGGTGGATCTGAGTAGAGATCGAGGACGTTATCAGTAACTAGTGGACCCGCTCTAAATATATCTAACTTTAAACCTCATTAAAATGTAAATGGTTGAGTTACATAAAAAAAATCATCCCCCTACAGATCTCATGAATGTTGAAATTATAGAGACCAAAAACCATTTCATGTACCAGGCTGTAAACATGCTTATTTCTGCTGTAAAGTTGTTTTTTTTAACATGGGTGTCTATGGGGATTGACTTTGTTTTTGGAGCCAGTGGCTCTGACTTCAAATGTAATGAATGTTTTTAAGAAAACTGCTTTTAGAGCACTTAAGAATTCTGGCAGGCCAGCCGAAATGACTCTGCTCCAAACTCAAGGACACTGGAGGACACACCTTTGGGTGTCTTTTATGATTGGATCTGTCTCTGCAGGAGCTGCTGGTGAATAAAGGATCACATTGTGTAGCGTGCAGTGAGTGCTGCTTTCTTGTGCTTAATGTGTCAACTTTGCAGGAAAAGGAATTCTTCCTCCCTGCCAGATTGCTTTTAAAAACATGTTGGTATCTATGTGTTTATGTATATTTGTATACTGTAAAATCCTTAAGCATCTCTGCTGAGTCAGTCTCTCCACACTTGCAGCTATCCTGCTCCCTGCTGGACACATGTTATAATACAAGATGGCTTATTCATGTTTGTTTTGCATGCAGTGAGAAATGTTTATAGCACAAAACAAAGCCAACAACAGAGGTCATTGTGTCAATGCAACAATAAAATCTGTTGCATAGAGACAGCACTGACCAGACTGTTCAAAGCCACCGCAAACCACATCCTGATAATAACTTTTAATATGGCTGCCATCTGTGTTCCAGACGAGAAAGACAGACAACACAGTGTTTTATTGTGGAAATTACATATAAGAAAAAATCAGTTCTGCTGCATAATTGTCACAAGCTAACTTGCAGAACATATATGATGTGTGCAGAACACAACATTGTCCCTTTAGTTGTGTTTAGTTTTGTTTTCGTTGTGTGGCTGTTTTTTTTTTTTTTGCAATTTTCTCCTGTTTTTGATGCCAAATTGGACCCATCTGCCCGAGTAGCACCTTAAATTAGAGATTATAAAAACTTTGACATCAAATTAGTGTTTATTATAAGTGTAAGATTTCAAAAAAAATATTTTAAAGCTTAAAGCCAGCACTGTTATGGAGCCAAATGATGAGATGGCGAACATGGATTAGGCACATCACATTAAAATCTGCTGTTTATGAGACCTGTGACTTCAAGTTTCATTACCTTTCTCTTGGCATCACTAGGAGTCTCACCACAGTGCAACTACATGACGACACTGGGGGCAGACTGGCGTGATTAATTAAATTCAATTAAAAGGTTAAACCATAAAATGAACCCCTTTTAAGACGGGCTTAATTAACGTCTCATTAAAGACTTTAATGTGCACAGAGATGCAGTAAATCTGGTTTTCAGTTAAAGCAACTTGTAATTGATCCAAGTCTTCCACTGTTAGAAAATCATGTGCAGTCAGGGAAAACAGACTGTGCTGTCACCAACAAACCTCAACTTCATTATTTTTCAATGATGCTTTTCGCTTTGAAAGGTCCATAACAATAGAGCGCTTGATAGAGGAATATTGAATATGCTTCATGTTCTCTGACATCTCTTCTTCAGACTGATGACTGTTCATTTCAGCTTTAAAATATTCCAAATGGATGGTGACAAGGCCAGTTGTTGGGATGAAAGATACGACCATGATCTGAATGAAAAGCTGGAAAATACATACGAGATGGATATTTTTGTAGACAAAAAATGAAGCTATATGTGCAGAATATGGTAAATATGGTAAAAATGGCGCCATCAGGTGGAAAACAGTAAAAACTACCAATTACCAATTTCAATGCAAAAGCCCAGAATGACAGAAATTACACAATGCTATGTAAAAAAAAAAAAAAAAAAAGATGTAATTTGAATGAGTTTCAATGGTGCATTTTTTTCCCGCACGTAACAGTATGAATGTAACAGTGTATTTTAGATTTATTGTCGAAGCTGAGCTGAAAATTCCTCCCCAAAAAATACACAATCCTACAAAAATGTATGCCACATGCATGAACAAAGCCATGAGACCAAAAAATGAAGAATGCAAAGCGTGTAGAATGAGCCAAAAATATGAAACAGTCCCCAAGGGTTAAGAAACCAAATACCCGAGACCCGCATTGCTCATGAACACAGTCCTGCCCCTTTCTCCATCAGTTAATTGCCCTAACTGATGGCTAATTACATTCAGCTGATTGAACACAGCCAGGCTTGATTGCAGCCAGCCCTGCTCAGTCTTATCGAACATCTACCCCACAAACAGTCCCCACAGAGTGCTCTATAATCAAATCATGCCTTTGTCAAAATAAAAGAGAAAGAAAGTGAGACAATAATTATTATAGATTGGTTTAGAAAGGGAAACAAAGGCAAGAGACTGCAGAGAATCACAGTGAGAGATCTTATGAGCAAAAGCTGAAATCTCAGGATGGTGAATCTTCCCCTGGATTTCTCAAAGGATGCAGTGACGACTGAAAGAAGTCTCAGCAGAACATTTAAAGAAGTGCAAGCCTCTAAAGCTTCAGTTTTAAGGTTAGTGTTCATGACACCACAGTGAGAGAGAGACTGGGAAAAAATGTTAATTGTGGGAGTACAGGAGGGTGGAAACCAAAGGTAACTCTATAGGCCTATGATGTATTTCCAAAAAGCCCTATGACTTTTGGGATTATGGTCAATGAAAAATTGAGTGGAACTTAAAAACAAAAATGACAAAGTTAAAAAAAAGGATACAAGAAATGAATGGAGAAAAAATACTTAAAATAATACATTTTAATGTATAATTGATCATTACAGATATAATTATCAAGACCTTTTCCCTAGCTTTTTAAAAATAAATATTATTAAATCTACTAATTTCTTGCAGTTTGTGGACAATTTCTTGACGAGTTTTCTCCATGTTTCGAAAGAAATCAAACCAATTTTCTCAGGGTTTAAAGGTTGAAATATCTGTGAAGAGCAGCTGAATGCAGCACAAGAAAAGTGACGGCAAATGAAGTTTCAAAGGGTTAACTAATTAACACAGTATGTCTAGGGTTATGCAAATAGGACATAGGTGCAATTTTAGAATTAAAGCTATCTATACAAAAGTCTCTCACTTAAACGGATGCTAGATGACTGAGTCTCAGAAACAGAGGTGAACTCACACCTTCAAAAATGTTTTGTGATTATACAAAATATAATTGTTTATAATTAATACTTGCATCTCAATCATTAAGAATAGGGTAGTTCTACGCTATTATTTAAATTTGATTCGATATAATGTTTTTATAGCAAAGTCCCAATTATCTTATCCCTGATTATGTGTTGTGTATATACAGAGAGATGTCATGTCATGTTAATGGCTGATATTAAGGAATGCAGGCAAAATAAGGGTTTTCTGTCTTAAAGGCAACATTTTACAGATGTAGAAATGCACTTGGGCCCAATGATATAATTCAGAAAGACTTTCTGGGAGCAGAGACTAAGCAGTAATAAAATAAAACTGCTCGAGGCAGGTGTAACTGCAGTTTCTCTCGTCCTTATATGGACACAAATGCTTGAGGTGAGGAAATCCCAAAGTAAAGCCACGGCCAAATGAATGGAAATGAAATGTTGAGCATTTCCAGGAAAAACAAAGATGGTTGCTCTTATGAAATAATAACAGGATGGATTATGGTACTTAATAGATAGTGGGTACACAAAATTCCATGTTTTTCAAATGTGATCATGTGTACGTTTTATAAGAACTTCATGCTTGTTTTCTCTCCTGAATGGACAAATAGCCCCTCTGTAAAGAAAAGTGAGAGATTCCAATAATACATTTCTGCCATTAATACACATGTCTTTGAGACAAATCACTCAAACTGGACAAGTATTTTCAAGTTATTTGATGTGAGCTGTAATTAGAGATATTCTGACAGGCTCTCTTGCCTTCTCAGAGAAAGAAAATATCACAAATCAGTGGTTCCCTACTGGTTGAGTCACGGGGCCAGGATTTCTCCTAAGCCATCAGTTCAAGGTCAGCACATCATAAATTACCACATATTAAATTTTATTTCACAAAATGTAAACATATTGGCTCAGAACACAAAGAAATACATCTTATTTCCAGAATAAACAGAAACATTACTTCAAAATAAAAGCTCCCTGTTGGAAATTCACTGTACATCCATTCAGAATGAATCTGCGACCCACCAGTTTGGGAACCATTGCTCTAAATCACTCTGGGTCTGTAAGAATCATCCTCTGACACATTATGAGATTTATAGTGTTTCAGTAGTAAGTCAGTGTGTAAAATGGATAAATGCATTGATTTTGGGAGATTCAACACTTAAATGCTCACAAGACAATTTTTGCTTACTGGATTAGTGGCATACTCAGAAGACACTTAATTGTTGATATAATATATACAGTAGATGTATTGGTATAATTTAAGTTCATCTAACTCTCTGTAAGAAAGTCAATAAATGCATTTTCCATAATGTTAAACTGTTCCTTAAATAACTATAATTCAGGGTGACTCTGAAGTATATTGTATAGTAATTAAATAATGTTGCCGCAATGATTATGAGCTAAATGTTAAAAAGCTTTCACCTTTTAGCCAAATATATTTCAGATTTAGTCTAAGAATTTACTGAGATGTTAGATATCTTTGACTTAAAGACCAAATCCATTAGTCAGTTACTGGGTAGCTCTGCCAATGTATTAGTACTTAATTTAGTAATTGTATTAGTGGTAGCAGCCTTAAGTGGTACTTAAGTTAATTTTAATAGTAAGCTTACTATCATAAGCAGTGGTAACTGTAGAAGTGGTGGTTTAGTAATAGGAGGAGAACTTACAATAGGTAGTTTTTTTTAGAAGTACAGCTTGCAACATTTGGTGCTGCAGTAGTAGAATTTGCAATAGTTAGTGGAGTAGCAGAAGTAATAGTAGCAGTAGTGAAAGAACTTGCAATAATTAGTGGTTTTGTAGAAGAACTTGTAATAATGGTGTGGGAGAAGCAGAACATTATTTGTTGTTTAGTAGTAAAGCTTGCAACAATTGGTGCTGCAGTAGTAGTTGCAGGAGAACTTGTAATAGTGGTGTAGTTGACCTAGCAATAGTCAGTGGTCCAGTAGTAGAACTTGCAACAGTTAGTGGTATTGTTGTAGAACTTGTAATAGTTAGTGGTACAGTAGTAGAACTTGCAATAAATAGTGGTGTAGTTGTAAAACTTGTAATAGTGTTGCAGTAGTACAGCTTGCAAGACTTAGTGGTACAGTAGCAGAACATACAAAAAATAGTGGTACAGTAGTAGAACTTGCAATAGTAAGTGGTACGGTAATAGAACTTGCAATAATTAGTGGTACAGTAGTAGAACTTGCAATAATTAGTGGTACAGGAGTAGAACTTGCATTAGATAGTGGTGTAGTTGTAGAACTTATAATAGTGTTGCAGTAACAGAACTTGCAAACATTAGTTGTTAAGTAGTAGGGCTTGCAATGGATAATGGTGCAATATAACTTGCAGTGTTTGGTGATGTAGTAATGGAACTTGCAATAGTGGTGTAGTGGTAGAACCATCAACAGTTAGTGGCAGTAGTGATGGTAACAGTGTGGCTAATGGATTCTAAAAATGTACCAGCCACTGAAAAGAGAAGACATTTTTTCTTTTATGGCTGATTGAAGCAAATCTTGCAGACACTTGCATTTGGCTGTTGCTAATTATAAAACCTGGTAGTAGTAGAACTAGTGTAGTAAGTTTGCATTATATAGTAGCAATAGTAGCAGCAGTAGCAGTAGCAATAGTTTACTTGTTATAGCAGTAAAACACAGTCCGAGTATCACTGTGGTTGGAATACCAGCGGGAGTGATGTATATTTGAAAGTGAATTGTTCTGGTTTGCCTCAGGAACAGTGTGTTTTCATTGAAGAGGTTTTTGGCCGCGGCGGATAGTTGGCTAAAGTATCTGTCTATATAAAGTTAATTGTCCCATCTGCTGAGGTTTAGTGTCACAAATGCCTCGCAGGGGCCAAACACATCTATTGGCAGCTCCCTCAGCACAGCTTTAGTGCTGATATAAAAGCTCAGATTAGATGTTTATGTCTGCACACAGATGGTGTGTGTGTTTTTAAGTGTGACTCAATCAGCCTGATCTGACCCTGAGATCACACTTGATGTGTTGATTGTGCTTCTTCCCAATGGAAATTCATTCATTGTGAATAAGAATGTAACCTTATCGTTCTGATGCTTCCTGCATGTGTAATTTGAATTTTAACCACCTCTGTGCTTTTTTACTAACATTTTAGCAGTTAATAATTCTTTGTAATGACTTCACCCAGACCATCAGTTCCATTTTAGTGTTTAATTCGTACAACACCGCACTGAATTTGCAGCGACAGGAATTGGTACAGATGAAGAGTGTCATCTGACCACATTAGCATGGCTTGCTTCCATCTGCTGAGCCATTCTGAATTGGACTCTGAATTATTGGTAGCATCTGTAAATTTGCAAATTGGTAAACTGAGGCCATCTGTAAATTTGTCAACATTTGGATTGCCATTTTTGTGGATTTTTTTTATTGTAGAGTAAAACATAATACAACTATTAATCTTGAAAATTACATTCTTTTCCATTTTTTTCAGCTGAGGATAAAATAGGAAAGCTGTCTTAACTTTAAAAAAACAGGATTATATTCCCAAAAAATGGTGAAAAAATATGTAAAATTAGTCACAAATTCCTCAAAATAAACCACACGCTGGACAAAGCTGCTCAGCTTCATACATTTTTAATGAAAGTTTGTGAAAGTCATATAGAGGAGAGCCAGTTTGGCTCATAACTACAAAGGGAGCAGAGCTACGGTGAAAGAACAGCTCCAGGTTTTGTACAGACAACTACTAAAACTAGCAGTGCAATAAACATTTGAAACACAGTAAAGCAGCATTTAACATTCTGCACGTGAAAATATGAATGACACTATGAATACAAAAATACTTACTGACATAAAACTGTACATTGATGAAGACACATCCACCGGTCAGTCTGAGTGGATTCTTTGTGCACCCTTTGGTGTGACATAGCTAAACTCTCCTGAACGATTCCTGTACAAAGCACCAGTATTTTGGCTGGGGCTGTCTGGAGGCAAGTTAACGGGGCTTATGACTAGAGGGCTGTTGATACAAATCTCTAGATAATTTGAGAAAATCTGCGCAAAGGCAACAGCTTTTCTTACTGCAACATGCCTTTGAAGTAAGGCACTTAAGGGCTAACTTTGGTAGTTTTCAACCCAGACGCTATTTTCACATGTTTTTGAGTATAAGCAGTGCATAAGCAGAACAACAGTTTCCAAAACTGGTCCAGTATTTAGTGAGAGTGCTGCAGCTGGCAGTCACGAAACAAGCTGCAGTGTAACCACTTGGGGCATTTGTGCATCATCATTTACATCCACTAAAGTGCTTGTTTTTGTCACTGACAGGCTCAGGGTGTTATTCTAAGTGTCAGACAACATTATGGAAAGGATCCCCACAAAGAGAGGCTTTCTGAAAAAGAGCAAAATCATTCTTTTTTTTAAACCAGAAACATCACATGATCACAACACAATTACACTTAACAGTAATTTTAGTGTAAAAGCCCAGCTTGTTTTTTGACATCTAACTGGGAAATTAAGTTTTTTTCAACCAAGTTGGTGATAATTGGAATAATGGAAAGACAAATAAAAACAGTTTTAAATGGAGTCTGGTTGGTTTGGTGATGGCAATTTTGGGGATCTTCCTGGTTAAACCAAAACACTCCTTATCTTTAACAAAATGTCTATCTCTGTAGGGATCCTTTCCATAAGGTTGTCCGACACATAGAGTAATAATCTGAGCCTGTCAGTGACAAAAACAAGCACCGTTAGTGGACGTACGTTGATGATGCACAAATGTCCTGAGTGGTTAGCATTAACATTATCTGAGCTGTATTTGGTTAAACAAAAAGGATCTTGCTCTTTAACAAAATGTCTGTCTCTGTTGGGATCATTAACATGAGGTTTTTAGACACTTAGAATAACAATTTGAGCCTGTCAGTGGCAAAAACAAGCACCTGGGTGCACGTAAACTGATGATGCACAAATGCCCCAAGTGATTACATTGCAGCTTTTTTTGCAGCTCTCAGCTGCAGCACTCTCTTTCAATAGTGGACCAATTGCTCCGATTTGTCACTTAGACACAAAAAATGTCAGAAAATATGGTTCATTTTGAAAAAATACCAAAGTTACCCTTTGACCCCCAACTGCACCAGCAGACAGCAGGTTGTGGTTATACTGTGAGTCTCCCTAATGCATCAGACTGTATGATAAGCTCAGTCTACTTTCCCTGGATAAATTAAGGATATAAAAAAATCTTTTACAGTACTCTGATATCTTCAAAATCCACTTCTAGCAAAGTATTCAAGTACCTGAGAGCGTTGTCACATTGCCCTTCAGTTGTCACGAACAGAGCTAAAGGGTTTGGTTAAACACTATTGTTGCAGATACTAAGCAAAAACATACACTGCCCCAGTAACATTAGTCGTCCTGATGAGTAAATAAATGTATTTACTGTGCATCAAGAAGTCCGAGAATTGTTCCTCCAGATTCTCGGCTGGCTGTAAACATTTAAGGCTTTAGTGATTTTTCTCCTCACAGTAATGTCTGAAATGAGCCAAAAGAGGATTGTCCGCTACCATCCGTGTAAACTGATAATCATCAGCTAATGGATTATACCTTGAAAATGTAACAAAAACCTGAAGGGGCCAACTAACAACAATCAGTTGAAAATTAGACAGACTTTCTGTCAGATACTTAGTGCTTAAAAAATGTTAATGTTTCATTACAGTCCCTGTAATCAACATATATTAGCTAAAATATAAATAGCAATTGGGCTATAATACACAAGTGATAGGGCATTGGTTAGCGTGATCACATCTGGGAGGGAAAATAAAGACTGAAATACAAAAAACAGCAGTGGCCAACTCCCACCACAGGAGGGCACTGTTACATTGGCAATACAGCTTCACTCATTCACTCTGAAATCTGGCATCCCATAATTGAACCAGGAGGCACATCTGAACTATCAACATCACCAGCAAACAAGTGGGAGAGAGAAACAAGTGTTTCGCTCAGGAATGAGATACCAAACATTTGGTAAAAAAATGTTGACGGTCATTAGCAATCTTCAGATCTCTAATTTTCACACAAGCATTTTAGGGAAGAGTTAATTTGAAGTCTCAGCATTCTAGAATTGATATTCTTGCATTTAAAAAGCACCAAATTTAATTAATAAAACAAAGCACCAGTGGTTTGAAACCACATTTTTCTCTTCAAGGATGAAACTCATCCTTACAGCATGTTAGCCACCGATCCGTCTGCTCACATGTCTAACTGGTCGGTGGGTGGCCGACGTCCAGTCTCCTCTGCGCAGAGCCTCTTTTTCGGGCAGCTGGTGCAGCACTGACTACATTTCCCAGCGTGCCTGGGGTCTGGAAGAAAGCCTTAGAGGCAGACGGTGTAGTTTCCTTTGGAGTATGTGGAGTCTGTGAGGATAGAGAGGGATGTTAGATGGAATAACATTAAAAACACATCCTGCTATAGATAGTTATGTTATTGCCAAATACTGTGGGGAGCAGGGGGCATTTCTATAAGTTTCTTTGGAGGTGCATTCAAGGACTCTAAGATATGACAAAAAGCGTTATACAGATCAGCTATAGACAGACAAGGGATGAAAAAAGTAAGGAAGACAACAATCACAGTACTGTAAGTTAAAGCAGTACAACAGCAGCAGTAAATTAATTAGAAAATAATGTTTGCATTTAAAAGCCCTAATATCATTTACGATTGTATAATCTCAACACACACACTAACCAGATATTTTCTTAATCTTCTCCAAACAAACTACTACATTTGTCTTTTTACAAAAAATATTTGATGCTTATTTGGCACAAGTAATTTGTAAGCCTTTTTTCATGATTTTTTTTCAGCAAACTGCCACAATAAAGGAATACAACTAATATTATTTTCATCATCGATTAATCATTTAGACTATTAAATATCATAAAATAGTTTTTCAAATATTCCAAAGCTGCCAAGCTGACTTATTTAAACGGCTTGTGATGGCTGACCTACCCAGCTGGCCACCAAAGTCATTAGACATTGATATTTGGTTGAATTTACATTACGATCATTGCGATCGCAACAACTGATGCAAATTCAACCAATCCTTGTGACTTCTGCGTTACCTTGCAATTTTGTCCAATCACAGCAACTGTACCGCAAATTTGGCAATTTAAAAGAAGTAAACTCTAATTTAACTGTAAAGCCGCGTGCAGCGTATTGATTCACTCACTCCTCATGAGACTGCTGCTGCTGATAGTCACACAGTGACAAGGCTAAGTAAGCAAAATCCAATGTTTTTCGAAATGTCTCACGCTCTCATCTTGATGTAGAATGATGACGTTTAGTCATGACTGAGCAAAAACCCAAAGTTTGCAATCTGTCATGATGTCTGTCATAATAACACACATTTTAACATTATTAGACATTTAAAATATCATCCAGCATGATTTTCAATCCAGCCAAAAGTTAGCATCTGTTGAATTAGGAGTCCAGACCATAAAGATATTTGATTTCCTATGATAGAAAACTAAGAACATTATTAAAAATGTTCTTAAATATATTAACAAATGAGAACTGGAACCAGTTATTTGTGTAGCATTTTTTGTCTTAAAAAATAACATGAATGATTAATTGATGAAACTGAAGTTGTTGCAAATCCATTTTCTATCAAAATTATTCCAGCTCCTGCAGGTTTTGGTGTGCAGTTTTACAAATAAACAAATAAACTGAACAAACATTCTTGTAACTAACACATAGAATCTTTAATAAAGGTACCACTCTGCTCATATTAAAAGTGAAAGTGGAGGAAAAGAGAGGACGCCCTGATTTATGCCCCATTACAACGTAGCCATTGACTCGTCACATTGTTCCTAATGCTGCATTAATTAGCCATCCATCCAGCACCTCGGGTCGCCTAAAAACGACTGTTTGAGAAGAGCAGTGCTGGCAGCCTGTGTTAGGCTTTGCAGACAAGCACATTAATCCCTGTTCAACAACTTGGAGATTAATCAGCTTGAACTGCTAAATGAATGAGTGTCCAAATGAGTAAATGAGAGGAAACCTTCAACAAAACAGATGCAGCACTCATATCAAGCTGTGTGGTGGCATTTTGCAAGTGCTCGGTACCAGAAAGGTCGTGTGTCATTATGAAGGCAAATGATGTCGGAGTTAATGCGTTTTTAGGGAATAATTCGGGGATTGTGTGTGTGTGTGTGTGTGTGTGTGAGGAGGGTGACAGTTGTACTCACCAGCGGTTCTTGTGTGTTGATGCTGACAGTGTGACGTGGTCCTGAGGGAGAATGTGGAGTGCCCGCCGCTGACCCGTAAACCCTGCTCTGTTCTGGAGTGGAGGGCGATGGAACAGGTGACCTGCTGACCTCCGATGCTGCCGCCGCTGCCAGGCCGTACGGCGCCGCCCCCACCATGAAGTGAGCAGGCGACATCACAGCAGGCAGGCTGAAGCTCAGCTTGTTATGCGCGTCGGAGCCCTGCTGTGGTAGACCGCTGGCCACCAGGGGGTAGTGGGAGAGGGCTGTAGAGGGCACCAGGACGTACGGCAGCGCCAGAGTGGAGACGCTGCTGGGAGGAAGTGCTAAACCCGCCGGTGGCTGGCCGGCAGAGAGGAGGAAGTTGAGGCTGTTCAGACCTGGGGATTAGAAAAGCACGGTAAGAGCTTCTTTATGGTCCGTGCTGACAGTGATCACAAACATGTTACCAAATAAGAGTCAGCTGACCTCCACTGAGACGAGGACACAAAAATCAAGCCTGTTACACTTTATTGTGACAAATAAGTGTCACGCCATTCTTTGACTCCTACTTCATTTAACTTTATCATAACAGTACTTTATTTAACTTTATTGTAGCAGTAGTTTAACTTTATTATGACGGTACTTTTAGTTTATTTTAATAGTACTTTATTTAACTTTAATAGTTTAACATTCTTATAACGGTACTTTATTTTACTTTATTGTGACAGTACTTTATTCATCTTAGTTGTGTCAGTAGCTTAACTTGATTATAACAATACTTTATTTAACTTTATTGTAACAGTAGAATAACGTTATCATGACAATACTCTATTTAACTTTATTGTACAATACTTAATTACAATTTATTTTTTACAATTTATATAATAAATAATTTATTTTTTAGTTTACTTTTGTTAACTTTATTGTAACACAAGTAGAACTTTATTATGACAGTACTTTATTTAACTTTATTGTTACAGTAGAAGAACTTTAATATGACAGTATTTTATTTAACTTTATTGTAACAGTAGTAGAACTTTAATTTGACAGTACTTTATTTATCTTTATGGTAACAGTAGTAGAACTTTATCACAGTGATTTATTTAACTTTATAGTAACAGTACTTTATTTTACTTTATTTTATCTGTACTTTAACTTTATTATAACAGTACTTTATTCAGCTTAATTATAACAGTTTCACTCTTTTATAATTGTACTTTATTTAGTTGTCTAGTAGACTGCAGTTGTTTGGAGGAGATTTTAAAATATGAATGTATTTATCGTGTTTCACGATAAAGCCTAAAAATACTACAGTATAATTTAGAGGCCAGATCGCACAGCCCTAAATCCTACACATAAAACATTGATGGTTTAACTCATGACTAGAAATGTATTTTTGCTTATGAAATTATATCTGATTTACTTTTTCACTTGTGCTTATAAAGGTTTTAAGAGGTAAAATGTATGAATTTGGTAGTTTTTTTCAGAATTTTCCCCACGACAACTAATATTAATAGCTTTTACAATCTCCACATAAACTCCAGTCCCTCTGGGATTTTCATGCCTGTAGGAAGCCATTAGTGCAAGCAGTCTCCTGTAATATTGTGTCAGTTTAAAGATGTGATTTCTATCTACCACAAGACTAACCCTGTTATTTGCTGAGTAACTCATCCTTGTACCTGAAAAAGAGCCAACCAGTACTTTTCCTGATGGAGACAAAGTGTTTAATGGATTAGAAAGTGTGCTCAGAGCTTTGTAAAACAGATTTGTTAGTTTAGATATGTTTGTATGTGTGTGTGTGTGTTTTTCAAACTTACAATCTCAATAACATGCTAAATCTTATGTATTGTAGGAAGAAAAAATATAAATACCTGAGAACCTCTCATTTTGCTTGCACTTCTAGAGCCAGTCTAATTCATCAGTAGCCACCGTTTGATGGACATATATATTGTTTCGTGTATTGTATAGTGACTAAAATTAATTGTACTGCTAAATGAGGTGGCACAAAAACACACTTCTGGAGTCAAGCTACCAGTTCAGCCACATCATGGCATGCAGAAAATTTTGTAAAGTTGTGAATATACCTGCATTGTTGGGCACATAGAGATAGTGTGATGGCTGGACGGGCTCACTGCTGCTGTTGCCACCTTGACTCTCATCGGGCGCCTGCTCTCTGGAGAGGCCTGCTGGGCGATTGGGGGAAGTCCCGCTGTTACAAGTTTGTGAAAACTCTGCTGCTTCCCTTTGAGCTTCAGCTGCCATCTGGAAGGAGAACAAAAATCGGGGATAAATTAATCTGGACCAACCGAAGGACAATTATAATAGAGGAGCCACCAGTGTATTATTGTATCTATGTGACCCAGATGCATTGCACTATTTCTCAAACACGTCAGTCATACCGGCTCAGTGAGTAAAAATCACTGCACTGATTAACACTTTCTGCTTCTAATAACATAGTCAACTTCTGCTGAGTAATTTTAGTGCTTCAAAAGTGCAGTGCTTAACCCTTTGAAACCTGTTTTTTTTTTTTTTTTTGCTACATGCAGGCGTCTATTAAAAGCATTTAATCCTGTGGAAAAAGGCAGTCGGCAAATTGGCAAGGAATATGCAAAAATTGCAAGAAATAGGTAAAATGTGACGAGAAAATTATCTGAAAATGTTGCTTAAAAGGAGGGAATGTTGAGAAAACTATATCGATAATTTTGTATTTAAAATCATGCTACAAAAAAATACACATTATTTCATTTGATTTTAGTTTTTAAAACCTTTGTGTTTATTTTCATGATAGCTTTTTTTTTTTTTAAATCTCTGTTCTCCTTTTTTTATTTTCATATACTTTTTACTTTTTAATATCTTACTGATTTTTGGGCCATTTCTTAGTTTCTTATTGCTCGGGTTTCAAAGGGTTAAAGTCTACTCTCTTCATCTACCATTCTAAAAGACCATCTTATTATGAAAAATTGGACATTTCCAATTACTAGGATTGTGTGGCCTGATTAATGCCTGGGGTTTCTAATTGTCAAATATCCCATACATTACTAATATGAGAGGTCTTTAATTACATCAGGCAGGGGTTATCCTCATCAGTGAGCGTGTAGTATTTCACTCTTTCAGTTCTAATGGTCCGCTATTCAGAAATACTAATGGCATTGTGTGACTGTGGGCACAAACCTGCACAGAAAGAAGAATCCATACCACTGCCCTGATCCAAATGCTTATACTGTTAAGCTTAACAAAAAATGAGAATCATTTTTCTCTATATAACAACATATCTGCTCACAAATCACATCAAACAAAAGCACCTCACCTTGTCACGTTCTTCTAACCCAGGCGCTGCTTTCTTTTTCACCACTGCCCCCTCCTCTTCCCCATCTTCCCTCCTCCTCTTCCTCCCCTCCTCAGACTCCAGCCGAGGTGATCTTTGGCCTTCATGCGTCTGGTCGGGTTTGTCTGGCGCCCTGTACAGCATAACCACCGAGGGCTGGGAGAGGCTGGGCAGGTAGGCCAAGCACTGGGGAGAGGTGGAGGGTGCGAAGAGGTGTTCTGGGTGGATGGAGGGTGCCAGCAGGGTGGAGGACGGAGCGAGCGGGCTGCTGCTGGCGGGACGGTTACTGCAGGGAAACAAGAAAAGAAAATTAAGTTTACAAAAAAAAAAAAATTATAGGGATGCACAATGTTGAATTCTTTGCTGATATCTGATATGCCAATATGTAACAATTAATTTGCCAACAATGGCATCAATATATCCATTTTTACCTAATTTTAGTCATCGAGTCTTTTCTGTGGTGGAATTATCATATTATACATTGTGATGGCCCACCAGCAGATGGAGACAAAAATACAATGATTTTCAGCATTTGTAATATTCACTCAAAGTGAAAAATAAGAAAAATACTTCAGCTTACGCTTAATGTTTCAATACATGCACACTTTGAAAAAAAACCAACAAAAAATGTAATATCTACAGAAATGAGCATGTTGGCTGATTCCAATATTTAATTTTAAAGCCAATATTGGCCGATACAGAATAGTGCCGATATTGTGCGATATTCTCTTCATCTACATGTAAATCTATTTCTATTACATCTATATTTTTACAATGCAATTATCCCTCAAAATTGTTATCAAACATGTGATAAAGACATGAAATAGAGGCAGGATATTATACAGTTCAACAATAAACTTTCTTGTCAAAATGACATAAAAGCACTGAGACAGTAAACATGTTTGGGGATTTAATCAGTTTCTCCAAGCATCTTTTTCTGGATTTTTTCCTTTTTAACACCTTCATATTGGTGCATATTGGACAACATATACATACATTACAGATACATCTGTGAGAGGCCAGTATCGGCTGATAATATCGGCTAACTGATATATTGGTCGGGCTCTATAATTAAGACATGATTAATCCTTTGAATAAAGCTTTGAACCTTCAGGCTCCAGTTCTCCCCCTTAACTGACCACCTCTCAGCTATGAACCTCCGGCTCTTATTCTGCGGGCTACCACTGCCTCTGGTTCATTTTTACCCAGCTTCAAAATATTCCCTTTCAACACACACTTCTGAAACCTATTATCCCCCTCCCTCCAAAAACACTTAACAGCCACAGTCCTGGGGCAGCTGCGGTTTGGCCAACCATAGAAATAACATAAGCTACTGTGTGCTGTATCTGTGGAGCCAGCGCGTGCATGCACAGGAGACAAAAACTATTCATATCCACAGCTTGCGTGTAGCCTAGAGCTACAAACACATCGGCCAATGCAAACACTGGCAGGGAGTGTGAAATATTATGTATGGGAGAGTGAGATTATAAAGCCCGTCAGTGAATGGGGAGCCTTTGCATCTTATAACTAGGTCACTGTAAACAGCTTTTAATACCTAATGTGACAGTAAAAACTCAGTTTATGCATCTAAATGTAATTGTGTGGCTTCAGCCTTGAAAGTGGACTGAATTTTGATGAAGCGTTTATAATATAATGACTATCTTCTAACAGCCACAGCACCCATTGCCAAATGTTAGAGGCAGCTGATGTGGATTTTCTACAGTGATACTGATACAGCATCGCGGGAAAGGTTAGCAAAAAGAGCAACAGTGAGCAGTAAATTGTTTGGCAGTAAATCGGTGGTGGATGACTGCAGATAAATCTAGAATGCAAGTGTGAGTACAGAGCGGGTTGACTGTGTGTACGTGTGTGTGTGTTAGTATTAACTCACTCAGTGCTGCTTCCAAACTGCAGTCGACACACTGCATTGTTGCTTGCCTTTTTGGAATAATCCACAGGCTGGTTTGGCAGACCTGCAGTGTGAAGGAAGATTTTTTTCAGATCAGATATTGATCAGATATGAATGTAAAAACGCTCAACTGTAATAAACCATTCTATAAAAGGTGGCATGAACGATGAAAAACAAGCATCTCTTACCTGTCAGGTCTCGTCTTGGACTGCTGGGTGCAGAGTTGACCAGTCGTTGCACAGCAACAGAGGTCGGCGTGATGTTGAAAGAGGCGTGGCGAGCCATCTTGGCTCTCATCTGACCTGCTACTGGCCGTGAGGCCTCAGGCAGAGCGGCAGCTGTCACGTTCACAGTATTTCCTACAGCTGACAAGAGTGGCATAGATAATGATAGAGTTAGCATGACGGAAATAACAAAAAATGCAGTTATTAGCAATAAATCTTTTATCCAGAACACATTACAGGCACAGTGCAGTTGGTAGCTTTCCATAAAAATAAATTTGTCATATTTGCTGACACTGACACTAAATCCACATAGTAGTACATAAGGCATGTTCCCCGGCTTCCTCTTAGTGTTTCTTACGGCATTTGCAAGAATTCAAAGCGCCTGAACAACAACCATTGAGAGCCGAGGAGTTTCCAACGCAGCTGTCAATCACTGCTTTCTGTGGTCGAACTAGGCAGTGCTGATCAAGTATGAATAAGGATTCTGTTGCTGCATTGCCTTTTTCTCTCCTCAAATGTTTTCAGAAAGATAATTTGTGTACTGTTTAGCTGTAAAATGAGAGTTTGTGACCCGGTGGCCATATTGGAAACAGTTGAGCTAAAATAAAGCACCGCCCAACAGCTGGATAACGGTTTAACAGTTCACTACAGTACAGTACACTGTGGCTGGATTTCTTCTTAACAGTGCACTAAAATATTTGGTTAGGTTACAGCTAAACAGTACACTTAAATATGTTTCTGAAAACATATGGGGTGAGATAGAGACAATGCAGAACAGAATCTGGATTCATATATGATCAGTGCTGCTTCGTGTGACTACAGTTCATGAGCAGTGAGTGAGGCTGCTTCAGAGACTCCTCGACGGATTTTTGGTTGCGGTGAGGCTGATCCTTTTTTTTTCAAGATTATCTGTCTCATGTACTACTGTCTGTATACTGACAGTTTCAGCAAATATGATGAACTTATTTTTGTAACTGCAACTTTAATTATGTTCACTAGAAGTCTTTGAACAGGTTCTTCACAGTTTCAGAACTACTTTAGTTGAGGTAACAACCTTTTTTCAGTTCTTACCAGCATTTCCAGAGTTCTTGAATTCAACAGGGCCGAGCCACTTGAAGGCCGGCTTCCTGCCTCTTTCCTCCCGGACATGGACCTTCTTTATGAGGCCCAGGCTGGTCAGCACATTCGCGATGTCATACAATCGCCGTACCTTAGCTAAAGATACAAGATTGATGTTTAGTTTTGATAAAATAGAAGAAAACAGGACTTGTATTGCAGGACATATCCTTTGGTACTTTCTTACTTTTGTACTTGCTGTGGCTGGATGAGTCCTGACTCTCCTCGATGAGGATCTTTGCTGCCGCGTCCAGAGTCACCGTCAGAGTTTTGGACACCAGGAAGAGCATGACGAACTTCTGGCTCATGATGCGCAGAGATTTGTCTTTCCTGTTGCCTGTTGCCCAGGACTCTACATGATAAGAGATGAGATGACCTTTATTTATCACCAGCACAAACACTGGGTCATTGCTCCTTTATTAATGCTATTACAGCATGCAAAAGGTTTGACGAAAGAAATTAAGACATTCAAGCGAGTAGAAGAGGTAGATGCTCTTTTTCTTGTTTTCCATCATAAGATTTCTCTCTGTTTATTACCGTTGCCGGTGTCTCCTTCCGCTCCGTCGTCCTCGCGCCCCGGTCCGGCCCCCCTCTCCTCAGCAGCCAGATCCACCTGGAGATGGTAACCCTGCTGCCGGCCCCTGCGCTGCAGCTCCTCCAGTGTGGCCTCCAGCCGCAGACGGCCGTACCAGGTGTAGCTGTTCTTGGCTATCCGACCCACAATCATGAGAGACTCCAGCACATTGACGATGTCGTAGATCCGCCGCCGCTCCACTCCTGACAATTTCAGAGCAAGGTAGAGTATTAACTCACTTTTTTTTGGAAAATGTATGCTCCTATCTGAATTAAAACTTGCCAGTGAGCATTGTTGTGATTAAAATGAATCATAAAACTAAAGAGCTCCAAATTGCAGCTCAGCACCGATCCCCATTACACACTGAGCAAAATACTGTTTATGTGAAAAACAAGTCTCCATAGCAACCCCCTTAAATCCAATAACATAAAAACTTTATAATGCTCATTAAATGGACATTAGCTGCTTCTATTATCGCCTCCCTCCCATGAGGCGTTTACAAAAACAACGGCTGGGACAAGTCCAAACTCTCTTATACTGGTGCTTACCGAGATTGGTCGCCACCTCATCCAGGGAGATACAGATGTGGCTGTGCTGCGGCGGGTAATCAGGGTAGAGAGCCAGGAACTTCTGGCACAGCAGACCCAGGCTCTTCTGCTTCCTGCTCGGCTTTTTGTCAGCGTCGTCCTCTTCCTCCGCAGCTTCAAACTGCACAGAAATACATAAACAGTTCTTAGTTTTGTTTAACTGCTAAAGAACTTAAATCGACATTTGGGTTATGTAGCACACACAACTGCTTTTCTGTAAAGTCTACAAGGGCACATATTTTAGAAAAGAATTAAACCCTGCAATCCTGATAAGGCTGGCAAACCATCACACGTCAGATTAAAGAAATAATCGTATCACAAAAGCAGCAACTTTAGGCTCCAGCTGCCGCACTAAATACAATATGACTTTATCTATTAGGCATAACTGATTGATTGTATTTGTGCCTTTGAAAATCTGGTATCTTGAGAGTTCAGCTGCTAATGTGAGAAAAGAAAGGGGAAATTTGTTTGCTCCCTGGACTGAAAATTCTGGTTCCTTTGGGAGTTTTTCTCTAAACTAATAAATAATAACTGCAGTCTCATTTCTCCCCATTGCACAAAGAGAATAATTTTAGACAAATAAAACCTGCCTTTTAAAAATAATTTATTAAGACGGCTTGAAACCATCTGTTTTTCAAAATCTCCTATTCCACATACCTGACACGAGTCATCCACCTCTGTCTCCTCGGCCACAGTGTCCGGACTTGCTGGCTTTTCTTTCTCATTCTCTATGGGTCTAAACAGGACCTTTTTCATCTCTCTGTCCCGGATGTCTGGGCTCGCTGCGCTGATCAGCATCTTCAGGTTGGCCGTGGGCGTCCAGGGCTCGGCCAGGGTCGTGTGTTTGATGGGGGTGATGTGAGCCAGGTCGGGGGTGGCGCCTTTCCTGGCTATCATAAAAACAGGGAAGGCAGAATCGGCAGATTTCGCCGGTGTGGATCTTCTGCGCTCTGTGCAGATGTTTTCCTGTGATGGAGACAGTTGTGTTGTTGCAAATGATTAGTTGAGGTGTCATAACATCTGCAATTTTGGAGCATATGACAAGTAATTCGATTCCTTTATAGATCCACATCTCTATCCAGGGGTTTTATTAAGAAGGTCAAATATAAGCATCTTATTGCTGCCTGTGCCAGCTCGCCATGGGGGAACAGATCTATCTCACCTTTGTGCCGCCAGCGTCGAAACATGTCTGTATAAAAGGGACAGCTAACAGGACTGGTGTGGCATTTTGACTGCGTGTTATGTGTGCGATCCACTGCGAAAGATTTAAAAAGCAGCTAACTGCAGTTAGCAGCTAAGTCAAAGGAGAAGAGCAGTGTCCTAAAACTGCGAAAACTACGAGATTACAGAGTTCCTTAACCTCCAAGTACCTTACCTCCAATAACGGCGATGGTAAATGATTGTTATTGACATGTTGTGTCATTGCTGTTGTTTACAGAGCATTTGCCGACACATATGTTTTGTCACACCAGAGTCAGGCGCTGTTGTGTTAAACACCCCGGCCACTTTTGTTTCTGCGATGCCGGTGCCTATGATCACTCACTGGACAGGTAATTCTCATTAACTGTTTACACATTTCTCGACAAAAAGTAATGCACCCAGATTTCTGCAAATCCCCAATCTTTTGAAAGGCTGCAATTAAGTGACTTATGCGCTGATGAGAGTAAACAAGGACGGAGTCCTGAGCAGTCTTGTAGAGTGGTGTTGAAGTAAGTTGAGGTGGTGGATGGTATATAACGCGAACTTTCCTCTTGAGACACGTGTCCTGAATCATGTGAATTTCAAATCATTTTAAGGTACTGCCTCACCATGTTTCTTTTTCTAAACCTAACCACAATAACTTTCATTTCCTAAACCTAACCCCTGCACTTGTAATTAATTACATAACTGTAAGTTTAGGACGTGACATAATCAGTGCGACACTAATTTGTAGAATATCACACAAACCGTTGTGGGTGCATTGTCACAGGATATCATACGAGCTGTATTATGAGTATATGTTGCACAGGAGTGGGATGTTGCCACCATTGTTTGGCTCTGTGCCAAAATGCAAAGCAGGCGTAGAGAGGGGACTTCGTAGTTGCTCTATACCACGATCTCTGTATGAAAAGGCCTTGTGACAGGAGGACAGAGTGACCTGTGGCATTCACATGAACCTTGAGTGCAGCATTTAAATAAGAAATCAGGAACTCTGAAGCAAATCTGGTGACTTGTAAACACTTCACAGTTATTTTTTTTCTCTAAATCAAGACTTTACCCCTTTTCTTTCATTGAAACTTTGCTATTTAAATTCTAACTCCCTCCTAGCCAAGCCCATATCTCATACTCTTATCAGACTTAAGATGCCATGCCACCACATTACCCAAAACATCTGCCTCTGATTAGCCTGATCCTGCAGCTCTCCTTCATTATGATGCAAACATAATCAAACCTGCCACACTGCTTTGACCACACCTAAGAGCTCAAGCAATAAGTTAGGGCCACCTTACCTTTTGTTCACTTTGGCCCCCATCCTCCTCCTCCTGCTCCACCCTGAGACTTTTCCTGGGACTTGTGAGGTCTTTCAGTGCTAGACATTCAACATCCATCTGGGAGTCCTAAAACAGTTAATATGTATACTATATAAAACAAGAAAAGAGAAGCATGAAAAATGTCCTACAGCTCAGATAAGTAAGTTTAAGCAGGTACAGAAGACTCAGACGTGAGGTCAGCTGAATTTGGCGCAAAGAACATCAGCTAATTAGCCCTTAGCAAGCTAACAGCTATCACATAACTAGTACCATACATTAACTTTGCTTTAAAGCTAACGTGACCTACTAAACTACAACTAATGTAGCAAGTTTGGAGCTAGAGGTATTACTTAATAACATTAATAAGTTATTTAAATCCACGTAAAAGTACTACATGTCGCCATAACACTTATTTAACTTACTAAATGGCCAATACACTCAAATTGGTCCGTATATTTAGGTTTGGCAGAGCCTGTGAAAATGAATTACTTCGTTACCGTGACTTATTTATAGTCGGAAAGGCTAATTTAGCTTTTATTAGCTGGTAAGCTACTAGTTCAGCTGACCAGCATAACCATAGTGCATGAAACCGCTGGAGGGAAATCGTCACTTACCTTTCAGCTGCTGAATGAATGAAATAACGTAACTCCAATGTGTCCGCTTTAAGAGACTTGTCAGTGCGTTTCTTCAGACTAACATAGCAGCCTGTTTCCCTCTTCAGAATAAGCGGGCAGTCCTGTACCTCCAGTCCGCTTAGCCTTCTGTCCGGTTAGCGGAAAACTCTGCACTGTCCCGGGGAGACTCCAGCATCACCCGCTAAAGCTTGTTTTCTGGCGCTCTCAGGCATCTGGCCGGCTCCAGCCAATCAGCGCTCAGGTGAACGGGTTCGGTCACTCATCTTCAGCCAATCGGCGTTGTCGTACTCGGGTACGCGCCCGTGCTTCTACCAATGGGCATAGATAATGGCCACGCCTCCCACAGTTGTGTTGGCGGGGCAACCGGCGCGCTCTATCCAAGGCTGAAAGAATGTAAAACAAAGAGAGGTCTCACTCTGTATCAATTTCCCAGCACAGCATCAGAAACCTTGGCGATGAAAGCTGGGTCAGCACTAAAGATAGTTAATTTTCGTATAACTGACACATAACAAGGAGAGCTGGTAGAACCAGACGCTAAAATGTATGCCAGGAGGAATAATGTACAATATTGTATGCATTATAGATGACCATATCAGGTAGAAATAGAGATTGGTGCAATTTTGTCTTTTAAAAGCTTTACTAATTACCTTTCCAGTACAACATGTACAGAGTTTCTTCCCTTAATAACCTCAGAAAAATGATGAATTAAGAGACGTGGCAACTACCAAAATTGACTTCAAAGCCCGGGTACCTCTCAAGTAAAGCGGGGAAGATGCATGATCCTCCCTTCACCTTAAATAACCATATTTCACAGTTGCCAGTTATGATTAATAGGGTCATTTTGGAGAGTTTTAAAGAGGACATGCCTTTCAAACCCACTTGCAGGTTTAGGGTGTCTGAGGATAGCTACATACATAATAAAATAATTGTTAATAATATAATATAATAGAATGCCCCTCCCCAAAGTCAAGTTAAAAAAACATAACTCCTTTCCCAGTGCTTAAAAAAATTATCTAAAGTGCCTCCCTGGTTTTTCACTAGTCCCTCACATAAATAATGAACAGCCCCTTAATTCAGCCATTTTAATTCGGTTTAACTGCTATTGACTGCTAATCATTTTCATTTTAGACGACTGAAATGTACTCAAAATTCAAAAACAAAGGGAACAAACATTTTTGACTGCCGTACAGTGGTCATAGAGCTAATAAGTTTATTTTTCTTTGCACATCGATTTTTTATTTTTATTTTTTGCGAACGAGTAGCTCGTTGTCTTAATAAACGATCTTTGACTTCCAGCTGAGCAGCTTGGCCCCCCTCTTCCTCCCTCCTCCTTATCCCACAGTGACACCAGCTTTAAGTACTAAAGCCCCGCACCTAGAAACCCACTATTAATACCTTTAACCTAATCACCGCGGCTTTTGTCTCTGGGTTGGCTCTAATGAGCTGTGCGGTTGAAACAGACAGATGGGAGGAGGGGAGGGAGGCCGGGGACGAACCGAGTGGCGCTAATATTACCTGAGACACAGCGCGAAAAGTTAGCGCAGGGAGACGGCTCACTTTTTAGCAGCCAGGGTCCCGCCCTGCATGCAAAGAAGCTGTCTGTGGACAACCCCCCAGTTCTTACATAATAATAGACCTCAATACACAAAATCTGCCGCCAAACGCTATTCAAATCTGGGCCAGTGAAAAGGAGGGAAACATTATTTCAAATACAGTGAATGTTCTACTTTTTACAATGCATTATTTAGTCTAAAACTATTATTACACATAAAAGTCTACAAGAATGTTTAAATGGGTCCCTTACTTTCTACTGCAAGTTATATAAAAAAATCATATCTATTTTTCTTATGACAGTGGTTTCCAACCTGGGGGATGGGATCCATCGAAGGGTCCCAAGACAAATTTAAGGGGACACAATATGTTTAAAGGGATAAGCAAAAAAAAAGGAAAAAAAAAGAAAAAGTTATTTTTCTATTGACATTTCTCAACTTTGTAGCTTTTTCTTTACTTTCACCACTTTGTGCCTGTGTATAGTCATAAAAAAGAAACAATCTGACGCGGAAAACTATTTTTTTTTCGGTTGTTTTATTATTGAATGAAGTTCAAACATCCAGTTTTGAAAGTTAAAGGGGAACTATGCCCATGCACCAATACACGTGATCGGTACTCAAGACTCAAGACCCTCTTGGAAGTGTACCTCTGTCCTTACTAAATTGAGCTGTCCAAGAACATTAGCTGAATGCCCAAAAGGAACATTTAACGTTGCACTAATGCATCTTCCCCTTCAGTTAGAATTGATTTATTTCTTTTGAAAGGCTGCTGGGCTTTTAGCCAACATGGCTGTCATGAAGACTCATCAGATGGGTCAGTTTTGTTCATCAGGACTCCTCTGCTGAACAAGTTTTTTTTAGGATGTTTTTCTGCGTCGATCCGATCGACATCTAAATGTGTCATATGTTCACATAAATGTGGAGTATGTCTTAAAGAATCGGTGGGGAAATTGAACTAACGGATGTTTTTCTGTTCTTAAATTAAACCTTTAAAAACCTTAGAAATATGTACTACTACACCTATTGTAGGCATATGAAAAAAACTGTCATGCACATAGAGCAGCTTTAACCCTTTGAGACCAGGCTTGTTTTCTTTCAAAAACTTGGGAAGAAGGCAAAGAGCAACAAAAGAAGAAATGACCCCCAAAACAGCAAGAAATAAGTAGTACAAGAACATTACCTGGAATAGTAAAAACAAACAAACAAACAAACAAACAAACAAACAAACAAACAAACAAACAAACAAACAAACAGAAACCAACCAACCAGACAAACAGACAGGCAAACAAATAAGGCAATGAAGACCTGGAAAAGGTGCTTTAAAAAAATTAATAATTCTGTAACATAATTTTAAAGAAATAATTATGATAAATATAATAATGAATATATATGAAATATTTAGTATGTATTTTTTTCTTTTTTTCCTGGACATTTCAAGTGTTTAAATATATATATATATATATATATATATATATATATATATATATTTTTATTTTATCAATTTATTTTTTAAATTCTTAATCAAGACATTTCTTGCAGTTTGTAAAACATTTTTTGCCATATTTTGAAAGGAGCTGCACCAATACTTGTGAAAGGTGTTTAAAAGCAGCACAAGAAAAGTGTTGCTACTCCATGTCTCACAGGGTTAATTTCTTCTTCACTATCAACATACCATCCACCCTACTTGTTACTTATTAGATAATGATGACAGATGTGTTGTTTGTGTCTTCATCCTGGTCCTCAGCAGACACGCACACACTTTTTCTACTTTGACAAAGCCCCTCATAAAAGTTTTGGCACCATCTGGACAGTGATAAACCCAGAAGGCACCATAAGTTAGGAAAAGTTAATGATGATGGAGGTTGATCCCACCCTCCTTTAGTTCATGGGGTACTAAGTGAGCGGTTTTATAGTTCTTACAAGAAAATTTGGTGAGCTTTCTCACTGTATGCAGTTATTTTACCCTGCATTCATCACTGGATTTTTTGTCTTTTTGCTTTGACATGAAAAATATACTTTTATTGCAGACGTCCTTTCTCCAGCCTGAGCCAACACCAGACAGTTAAAAGTCCATAGCAGCTTTTAAAACTGTTGCAAACACTGTAAAAGTCACAGCGGGCCAACCAAGTAAAATATCATATATTAATGTGACTTTTCAAAGGATTGTACTGCAGAAAAGCCGTTAAATGAGTCTTTCCAACAAGACAGGAAAGTGCAGCACTATGATAGAGGGCGAGTCACACTAGGGAAGCTGATTTCAGACTGTGTCTGAAGCCTTTACTACAAGTAAATGCCAGTGTCAGATACAAGACATTTCAGATGTTGTAAAACGTCTGCGCTGAGCTCAGTTTGAATCGTAACAATTTGCCAGGGGAGCAGTTTGAGAAAAGGTTAGTGTGCAATACTGAGCAGGAAAAACTACATCTATGTCAGAGTAATAAAAGTTAGGAGAAAGTGAAAAGGGCAGTGAGAGAGAGACAAGTGGACAGAATTAGGCAGGAAAAGCACAAGTTACTGCAGCTTGACCAAGACATGTAAAGCTTCAAAATTCATGAATGAGGTATAATTGATGAATTTGTAATACAAAATGAGCAATGAGCAACTTGAACTGTTCTGCAAATTGCAAGATTAGTAGCTTTGGAAAATTACTTTTTAAAAAGATAGGGAACATTTTAATAATTTATAGGTATTTTTACTTAAACCTTTTTTTGTTTGCATTTATATATATATATATATATATATATATATATATATATATATATATATATATATATATATAAATGTATTTTTTTCTCTAGTTTTGGGTAATTTCTTCTTAAGTTGCTTAATGCCTTTTCATCATGTTTTTTAAAGAAATCAAGCCAATTCACTCAGGTTTCAAAGAGTTAATAATAGACACCACGAATAGTGCCAGACTGCATTACAAAACTTTTATAACAAAGAATAGAATAGAATTGAATAACAAACCCATTATGTGTCAATTGATTTACAACACACAATGAGACATTTGCGGCATTCCCAAAGTCATCAAGGCATCATTTCTTTTTAAAGACAGTGTAACACACAGATATGACTGAAATCTTAGAGTGGAGACAAACATTGGGAAAGAAAATCAACCACTAAGTGTTAACATATGGAAATGTACCACCGACATCAGACACACTGAAACTCATTAGCACTTGATTATCACCTCCTTCATTTGAATCTTGATATGAGTTTGAAAATTCTTTCTGTTAAATATGATCTATAGATACATCTGCGTGTAGTTAGAATAATGTTTTTTTCTAGAGCTGAGACTTTTTTTTTTGCAGCTGCTATAGACAGTTGTGTTTTGTGTGTGTGTGTGTGTGTGTATTGGGGGTTGGGGGCATGTGGTACAACTGATTTTGTGAATTTTAAAGTGTATGCAGGAAACTTGAATCTTTAATTTCTCAGTTTGTGTATATAAATCTGTGTGTGTATGTTTCTTTTAACTAGTGAATAATCTCATTATTTTTGAGAAAATGTGATAGATGAAATATATATAGAACTTGAGCCCAATGGCCGAAACCTCAAATAATAATAATAAAAAAACAGCAAATATTCACATTTGGAAAGCTCAAACCAATTAATTTTTGCCATGTTTGCTCATAAAAAAATCATCAAAACTGTGGCAATTTTTTTTATTGTTGACTGACTTACCAAGTAATTTGTTGGTCTCTCTCCTGAGCCTGTGCTGTGTTCTCAGAGCCGGGCAGGTCGGGACTTGCCCTTATCATGTTGTCAGGGAGTTAGCTGAAGCTGTTTGGGCCCCAACAGCCAAAAGTCCCCCCTCCCTCTGACTTTCACCGGTCTCTAACCTTCGAATCATATCACAACACAATACTCAGCTGTGATTGGCTGCTGAAGGCTTTGTGAGTCCTAAGATACCAATCTATCAAGAGGTCTGACAGATTGGTTTGAACAACATTCAGCCTTAACCAGGGCAGAGGTACTTATCAACAGTATCAATGTGTTTTGATGAGAATATAATCAGTGTGTCTCCTACAGAGTGTCCTGCTAACAACAACAACAACAACAACAACAACAACAACAACAACAACAACAACAGCAACAACAATAATAATAATAATAATAACAAGATGGATTAATCAGGTATGCACCGAATAAAAAATGCAGACTTTCTTCATTTTCTGACAGCAAACATTGATATATTTGTGTTTTCATGTTGGTCGAACCAAAACAAGCAGTACAGATAAGTAGTACATTTTTCAAGCAGTATATCCAAGTACAATTGTAATTACTTATTCTTTACTTCAGCATTTTACTTTTTTCTTTTTTTTGCTACTTTCTTCTTCTACTCTATTTCAGAGGTATATATTGTACTTTTAATTGCTCTACATTTATTTGATAACTTTAGCTATACTTAGCAGGTTGTGGTTAATGATACAAATCATCATAAATATTTAAGAAAAATGTGTTATTACAGGTTTAAGATATAATATGATATGATAATAATATGATGTTATTACATCGCTTTTCAAAGTTAACAGAAATAGTATCTTTTTACACTGTTAGCTCCAGATATAACTATATCGACTACCCCCCACAACAGTTTTAACAATTTATCATTTGGTTCATATTTGTTTAATAACTGTCCTTAGTTACATGCCACCACTGTTAGCATATATACTATTTTACTATTTTTCATACTCCAGTCTATAATTTTTCAATGAGAGAGTTCCTCTGTTTTCCTCTAGTATTGTTTACTTACAACTACTTAAAGTTTTGTCATCACAATTCATAATTAATCTAGAAAGTAAAAAACAAAAGCAACAACAGTCTTTAGGGTAAATAAGGTGCCAGAGTGCAATTAAAAAAAAAAAACTCTGGGTCTGGGCTAAGCCCCCAATCTCTCCAAATGTCCTTGTCCTTGTATATTCACCCCTTTCATGTGACGTTATGCATCCATCCGTAACAGCTTATTATGAATGCAACAATAACTTTAACTTCCCAGAAACATTGTTAACGAATTGTGTTTTAAGGTCACCGATTGTTGCTGACTTTATTATTCCTGTTTTAGAATACAACAAAACACAACACTGCCCCCCAAAGGTGAAGGCAAGTAACTGCATTTTTAATTTTTTAATTTTTTTTTTTTTTTACGCAGCAAAGCTCATTATAATACATCGTTATGACTGTAGCTCCAAGGTTGTTCAGTTATCTCAGGGGTTGTGCTTATTTTATTTTCCTAATATTACATTTCTCTGCTTTATTTCAGTGGAATTAGTATTCATCCAACAGGAGGTTAGAGAAGTGAGTCAATAACAGTGAGTCTTTGAATACTTCCTTCACTTGATTAATAGCACACTTAACAGCAGCCTCTCCTGCCCCCCTCCCTCTCTCTGCTGTTTCTTCCTCTCCAAAGCGTTTTCTCATATAATGCAGACAGAAGATCAATAGCACTTAGAAGTCTGATGGTGTTTTGATGTCTTCTTATTTAGATTACATGAAGATGGATACTTGGTGAATATCACCTCATGATGTCTTATCTTTGCAGAAGCAGAGCAGCTCTCTCATCTTCATCCTTTTCTTCCTCAGAAAAGTAAAATATCCAAATATATTTAGTTATTTTTGTGCCACTATGGAATTTTAAATATTGTATGCATCTATTTCGGACAAAAACTGAAATGCTATGAAATGAATTCAAATGTTCCAAGGGCACTGACATTTTCATATATCAGCCAGTAAAACAGAGGTTTATATTACCAACCATATACTGTAATGCAGTCTGTTGGAGAACTGGTTAAGTGAAATGGCTACATAACTAGAAATAATTTGAATGAGGGTACAACATTTTATTAAGAGTGAAAAGAGTATTCTGATTATGTAACACAGTTTCCAAATGGAATTTGCAGTAATAAACGGTTTTATTGTTGGTTCCTATTCACAATCACTTGGTCAAAGAAAGTGGGCCCAAATATCAGATATCTTATGACTGTCAACAAAGTGGTATTATCAGAGTCAAACTGCTGACCTAAAAATCAGCCAAGTTTTGCCATTTCTCTGCCATTGTTGCCCACAACAATTGTTATTTTTTTATGGGATTGCAAAAAAAAAAAAAAAATAAAATCTCAAAATAATATAAATTTCAGCAATATTGGGTTTGTAATATAAGTTCCAAACATTTCTTGTTATAACATGAAATTGTCTTGTTATAAAAAGAGAAGTTTCTTGTTATAATTTAAAAATATCACATGAAAAACATTTTGATATAATACCTTTTTCATGTTATTACCTGATCAGTTTTTATTCTTTTGGCGTGGCCATTCAAGGCTTCCAGACAAATAAGTCCTGTGTGTGCAAAAAAACAGTCTTGCCATGAAACTGTAAAAATGGGCATAAACAAAAGTGTGTTATTGCTGTCCATGAAAGTTGTTGAAAAACACCATTACCTGCAGACATAGAGTGTAAATATAAAATGTAGTCTTTTATAATTTTTCTGCACTCTCTGTTCAAGTCAGATTTAGCACAGACAGGTAAAATAATTTTCTGTGCAACACAGAGCAGAAATATTCATCAAGAATCCTTCACCCCTGGCAAAACTCTTAATGCTTTCATCTCATGTTGTTGTTACAGTACAAGTGCATGTATGTACATGAGCACCGCAGCTACAGTGAAAGATATTCCTCTGAGGTTAATTGAAAAAAAGGCCGACCTGACTTTTGATGTCGAGAACTGAAAATAGGCGTTAATAACTGGTGTAACTGAGTGGCTCTCTCTTTCATGTTGGCATGGCTACGTGTGACAGTCACCAGGGTGCTGACTCTACATCAGCTTTGCAGGCATCATGCACAACATCTGAGGCAGATTTAATTAAAGATGGCTGAACTTTAATCCTAGCTCCTGTGTGGTGTTGATGTAAATTGAAGCAGACATTTAACCAAAGCTGATGTTGAAGCAGCTGCAGAGACGGAACTTTTCACCAAATCATCAAAAGACTCTCTGGCTGATTAGACAGATACTCCTTTACCATTTAAAGAGATCATTTAAATGACATGCCCCATAAAATGAAATTAACTTTAGATATTTATTAGCAATTTAGTAACACAGCTTCTAACAACAGAGTGAGGGCTTAAGCTTTTCACTTAAAGGTGTAAAACAAAGTACAAAAAGTACATCTATAATAAGTTGCGCTACAGCACAAAGTACTACAAATGAAAAAAACCCAAAACACATCTCCAAGCATTTGTATCTTGTGCTTATATAATATAGCATGTGTATATGGATGTTTTTCTCAAATGCTTCCGAGGTAAATGAAGAATCCTAAAAGAGGCGAACATTCTGAAGTCATAGGGGACCAAATTTATCAACAGCAAAACTATATCAGAGCATTTGTATACAAACGCTCACGCAACTCATGCAGAATAATCCAAATCTTTCTTTTTAAGCCTTATATTCAGAACTTCCCAAACACATGCATTTTCACAAAAACATTACAATATAAAACATATTCTCCTACGAGTACCCCTCAGCGGGCCTCAAGATGCATGTGTGAATCTGCTCCGCATGAACAGAATTGAAATGGATGCACGGGCCCAGGAACGCTACTTGATCGTGCGTGAGACTGTTTGTATGGACGTGTTTGTCTGTCTTTTCACTGTTGTGTCTCATCTGCAAAGGTGTCCACATAGATGTGATGTCAAGAAGTCACCACACTTGTTTTCTTTTGAGCATTAATAGCAGGATTTTGTGTTTGTTTTCCCAGCAGTATTATTTCAGGAAATTAGTGTGTCATTGAGATGACAATGACACCAATGACTCATCATCATACCACACTGACTATTGTTGTGCACGTCATTGCTTTTGGCTGGTGTTGCACATGGCATTCTTTCATAACCTGAGGGCAAAAAACTCTTACTGTGTGTGTGTGTGTGTGTGTGTGTGTGTGTGTGTGTGTGTGTGTGTGTGTGTGTGTGTGCGTGTGTGTTTATGGGATAGGGAGAGTGGGGAACGGAGTGAAGAAAGGTAGCAGGGCTTATCCCATCTCCTCTGGCTGTATTGATCGGAAAGTCGAGCACAGCCATGAAGAACTCGGGTGAGATGAGAGGTTGCGATGAAATGATGCTCCGAATTTCAATGGAGAAGAACGGGCTGCTATGATGTGTGGGTGTGCTGGTGGGGAGGTGGTGGCACAGAGATGAGATGAGGAAAAATAACCTGAAAATGAAATCAGATGCAGAGAGGAGCAGTAGAGGGAGGAAATGTCCCCTCTACGAACCTACAGTGTGATCTTTGAGCGCAATCACGCATAGCAAAGAATAATATTTCTGGTCATGTTTACATTATTAATAGCATTAAAACTGTATCGGGACTTAGACTTAGCACTATTTGTCCTGTGACGTCCAAATATTTGATAGACTCCATTTACATAGGACTGTGTTTTTAGGTGACCTGTCTGTATTCCAAAAGTGCTCCAAAGCTGAACTCAGAGTGACTGATTTATCTCTGAGAAAGCAGAGGAGATAAACTAAGGGCATGGGGAAGCAGTTTTGGGAACAGTCTATTAACTGATAATAGGTACTATCAGGGGAAGTCGATGTGGGACCCTATAAGGATTATTCCAGTTTGTCTCCTGCATTTTAATACATAAGGAAACTTTGAACATGAAGGAAAATTCATTGATACATTTAACTGTGGAAGGCAGATGTGATCTGTGTTGTTCAGGACAGATAAACAGCTGGTGGCTGTCCAGAAGGTCGAAATATAAAGCCAACAGGCTACTGTTTTGATATGTGGACAGGCAGCGTCAGTTATTCATGTGGTTGATGAGCCTGTTGTAGTCATATCATACACTGCTGGAAGGCATCAGGTTGAATTGCTGCTGGCTGCAAGGAGCTTGAGGCAGGCTGGAGGGAGGGGTGTTGGATGGGTCCAACAAACCCCAGACTTTCACCTGGGAGCCCAGTGTTCACTTCACATCTGAATGTAGAGCCAAGCCATGATGCTTTTTCCTAAACTGAACCACCTGTTTCTGTTGCATAATCCTAACCATATGTTTCTGTTGCCAAACCTAACCGCATGCTTTTGTTGCCTTAGCCTAACCATGTGCTTCTGTTGACATCCTTCCGCTGGTTGCAGCATCCCGGATTGTAAACAGCAGATGCAGAGGGGATACCTAGAGTGTGATATGTTGACGCGGATGTCCACCGACAAACCACTGATATGTGACGACTTGGGATGGGAAGGTGTTGATATTACACATGGTTAATTTATTGACTGTTAACATAAAAATATAGTGCAGTTGTGTGTATACAGTGAGTTGATAAATCTGTAGCAATAAGGACCACACAGTGCAGTGAGTTTGTGTGTGGCATACTTACGTACTTAGCACAGAAAGACCTCTGCTCCTGTGATGGATGTCCTCTGACATCAGAGGGCAGGTGGAGTCATCAGTCTCATGGCTTACAGCTGAAAATCCTCTGGTGCATATACAGGTATATGCTGGTCCCAAAGTCTCTGTGGAGCCACAAGTCATGTAGGCACCTCCATCAGCTTCTAGTCCCCGAGGACAGTAACATCCACTGGAGCTAGATGGTGCCGGAGGTGTTTGTGACCTTCGACTATCAGTCTTGGGCTGGGCTGTCACAGAGGTATGATTTAACTACTAGCTTCATGGGGAGATTTAGCTGATATAGGTGTTTGGGAAGCTTGTATACTTCTGCATTGAAGCTCCAGCAAACTTTCTAATAACATATGATCTTATTAAAATGCAGGCCACATCTTAGAGGATTTATGAGTTTACACCTGATGCCTCATACCTGCTCAGCAGTCTGTAAAAAGTGAGGCTGTTTGGCTATAAACAGGATGTAACGCAGCCTCTCACTATTTGGGGTCATGGTAGAAAGACAGGAGGTAAACAGAGCACTCAGTTATAGAGACAAAGGACGGGGAGGGGAGAAAGTGGAAGGGTAATAAATCAGTAGGTGACACAATATACATAAAACTTCCCTAAAAGCATCAACTGTTTCCTAGTGATCCCCCCTAAGCTAAAGCTATGGCTTGTGCAGTGCACAATTGTGTGAGAAGGGCGCATTCATTGAAGTTGCTTACGTTTTTGCTGAACAGAGCGAACAAGTTTGCGATTAATAAACGTCAACGTGAACATCTCCACACTTTTGACTGTTAATGATACTCCGGCAAGTGTTTTGTAGCACCTAGAGTACTGGTGTTGTGTCGGAGACTGTTCCCCGACTGTATGCCTATTCCTGTTCTTAAATGAAAATCAAACCTTTTCCTTTGCTAAACCACAGAGGAGTTGCTATGGATTTTAAGGTCCAGACACACCAAATATGATAGAACTGGTGGTGATGAAGGCCGTATGTTGCACAGCATCAGAGCCTGTTCTCATTCTGAAGTTGTAAAATACTGCAGCTTTATCAGTTCTTTTAGCATACGATCCTGACGCCAAAAACCACCTTTTATGTCCACATGATACGCCGCTGATCATCAGCAATCACACAGAACCGCGGCGGCATGATACAATTATGGGCAGCGTCACTTGAGAACTTGGCCAGATGCAACCTGTCACGTCCTCATGATACGCCACAGAATGGCATCAGGTTGAAATGCTGTCAGCAATGACATATTATAAGAGGCACAAGGGTGCCTATATGGCGGGTGGGAGGGAAAGTGGATGGGTCCAACAAACCCTGGACTTTCAGTTGTGATGTTTTTTTTTTTCTACACTGTACCATGTGCCTCCTTCCCCTAATCCTAACCATCTGTTTCACCGTGTGTTTGTTGGCGTCTTGGCATTGGTTGCCATGTGCTTTCGTTGTCTAAATGTAACCTTGTGCAGCGTCATTCCACCATAGCGTAATATGTAGATGCTGTCATGGGATGAGAACATGTTGCCATATTAGCAGTCTGTGGTTGTCTGTTTTGTATTTAAAAAGGGAAACACAGAAGACAGACAGGACAGATTTGAACATTCACAACTTTATAGTAATTAAAAATGGCATGTGTTTTAGTTGGAAATGGATTTCGTCTATCTTTAAAAAACTATCTTGAACAAAGGAATGGTTCTGAGCCTCATGCCTCACAGAGCGGCACAAAAAACGAATCACCGTTTAGTGTACAATGGTTTAACTTGTTTACTTGTTTTGTGATAAATATCTGTGTGCCGAAAAGTGACAATATAAAGAATAGTTTTCACGTTAATATTGCATAATAATAGGTTTGTGATATTAGCAATCAAGGTCAGCCACACAATGAACAAATTGAGTCACAAATCAATCTACTATTTAACATCTAAACACATTATTCTTCATTCCCTCTTCTTCCCTGGCTGTGTTTCAAATGAATGTGACACACTAACTGTGTGTGAGTGCTCTGTGCGTGATTTCCTTCCTGCTTGTTTTTATTCATTTTATGTATAGTGGATTTGTTACAGTCCATTACCCTGACCTTCAGTACCTTCCTGTGATGCTTTATGGTTGGCAGATGGTGCAGCAGCTCAGCTATGACGGATAAGGTCATTGTGTTATATTGTTGTTTTTAACATGTTAAATGTGTAAATATGACCCCTGTCAGCCTGATGGCAGCTCTGCACATTTGTGCTGTGCATTTGTGGAGAAGATATATTTATTCTGAAGACAGGGAGAACATTGTGGAAAACGAAAAGAGTTACTGTTACCATTGTTTCAGGGTCCATAACATGCACCTAATTTACATTTCTGGAAGATAAACTGGTCATGTTTCCTTATATAAAAAAGACAACATTCAGCCTGGTTAGTCTATTTCAAATGTTCCACTCATAAATACCACCTTCTTTAAAAAGTAATTTTTACATAACAATGTAGAACTGCAGTAACATTATAACTTCTAACATGGATAAAATCTACACTGACTGCAAGGCAGCAGCAGAACATATTAAATAAAAGTCCCAATTTAACATCATAAAATAGACCAAATAAATGAATGATTAAAGTGAGAAAGCATTCCTGTGTGCCTGTGATGGTCATTAACTGAAGGTTAAACAGCAAAATGTTTGGCGTTGTTGCTTTAATTTAACAGTGCAAGTGTAGAGAGAAACATAATGTGATCATACTTATGACCTGTCCTTAGATTAGGAATTAAGTTATCCAAGCGTTAGGTAAAATGTAAGGGCAGTGATACTCAACTTCTGTCCTGGGGTCCAAATTTGGCCCCAGATTGGGTACTGGGTGCCCCCCCCAACCATTTCTGTAATTCACATTAAAAATAAATTGATTCACAATGACACACACTTATACATAAGGCGCTAGAGTGCATATAACAGCATCTTTTATTGTTTAAAAAACATAAAAGTGCCAATAGAAGACCCCCCCCCTTCTTAAAACCATAGAAATTCCAGAAAATGTCTACTGAGATTGGCCTCCTGTCAATTAGCAAAAATGGTTCCCAAGAAAAACAAGCTGAGTATTCCTGTGTTAAGGAGTTAACGGACAAGTTGTACTGTTTGTGGCTAAACTAATAATTAAGCTAAACGAAATGTGAGGCAAGAGCATGTCAAATAAAAAGTGAAAAGGAAGAAAGATTTTCCCTGACTGCAATTTCGCAAATTTCATTGACATCCAAAAGAAGACAAATCCAAGTTAATGACTTAGTATCCAAGATCACTTCTTTATGTCACCTTTCTTTCCCTCAGTAGTATCAGAGACATGATTGCATTATCTCATTTAACGTGTGCAAGTTGGGTTTCCACATCATTTATTTCCAGAGATGTGGACACAAGTCCTGTGATTTGGACTTGACAAAATCAGAAAAGACTTTCACTTGGACTTAGCCCTTTATAAATTTTAAAAAATACTTAAGTTTCCCATAGCAACGGAGAAAAAGTGTATGCCACAAATCAATCATTTCTCCCTAGTTTCCTGATCCAATTGAATATCAACGCTATTCATTGGCAGTGAATCAGCACTTTATTCCCCAAATATATTTTATTAAAACCAATCCAACAGCATCAGGTCAGGTTACAGGAGAAAACCACGAGTAACTAATGTTATTTTACAGAGCTAATAAGATCATTTTGTTTGTGTACAAAAACTATGCAGTAATCAACAATAAACAAGATGTGAAAACCTTTAACAAATTTGTTTTGACAAATAATTTAAATTTAATAAAAAAGAGTTCATTGTGACTCCTCTAAGACTTGAGACTCTAAATTTTGGCCTTGGGACTTTTCAGTCTTGATTTGGGCCTAGACTTGGGACTCAAGAGGAAAGACATTAGACAGTTTTGACTGGCAAAACAATGACTCAGTACCGCCTCTGTTTATTTCCCAGTGACTCAAGGTTAAGTAAAGACACCTGTTGCCTCATTTGCCAAATCTTGCAGAATCTGGTTGAGTGAAGGAATCAACCAGTAATCATATCCATAATACACACAAGGTATCATGGAGATCAGACTAACGTGTCGCCCACAACAAATCAACACCCACTGAAAGCACCATGATGAAGCAGCTTTTAGGGAACCAGTGACATGATCCACAATCTTTTAATTCATTATATGTAGGAGAATGAAGTGCTACTACTGCCACTACAAGTACTACACTAACAATAACCATAATTTAACAAGCATACTAAAAGTAAATATTATTTAAATGTATCTACATACAGAATATAAAGGAGGGAGCACACAGATTCTGTATTTGGCATGAATGAATGTCACAGATGTAAAGGGATAGTGGAGATCAGGCTTAATGAGCTTACCAATTAGCACCATGGCTTTAATTGGAGTCAATGGTCTTACTGGTAATGTAGACATATTGGAAATCAATCTGTAGCCTCCAAAGTGGAGGGCATCTGTTCAGTGTGTGCAGTCATTCTGATTGCTGTATGGGTTAACTGATGCAGATGACGGTAAAAACCTTGAAAACATATTTCCACCTGGCTGGGAGCAGACTGGCTGATTTACTGCCTTAAACATGAGGACAGGAGTCGTTACATTTACTATTTAAAGCCTCACAATGAATAGATTTCCATTTTAGTTATAGTTCTGCATGTAATCTGCAAATAAATCCTACAGGTATTCAAGATATCTTCATACAACGGTAAAACGTCTTTCTGCAACTTCTTTGACCTTTCTGTGACTATTTTTTCATTGTTTTTATTCAAAAGTGAATTGTGTGTGTGCGTGTTTGTGTGTGTGTATTGGCAAAATGTGCCCCTAGTTTCACTTCCTGTACCGGGAACCACCACAGAACCAGTTTTGTCTGTCTGTGTGCAGATTTTTTGGCAGCCTGTGAATGCTGCAGTGCAAAGTGCAGTCATGAGACTTAACCCTACCCCACCAAACACACACACTCACACACACACACACACACACACACACACACACCCTATTGTCATTTTTAGATAACGCTGAGAATAAACGACTATTTTGATCAAAGATTCTCACTTTAAAGCATGCTTTGCCATATATCCTTGGATGATCTTCTTGGCTATCTGTAGGGTGGTGCACCTGTGCTGGAGTGTCTGTGACATGATAAAACACATTGGAGTAAGTTTCCTTGGGATGGATAGAAACACTTTTTGACCCCTATTTCAGTCACTTACACCATTACTTTTTTGTTGTTCTTCACATAGGACTAACTACTCGTTCTCGTTTGTGTTGTGCATTTGCAGTCATTGGCCACAAGCCCTACAGGTTAAAAAAAAAAAACGAACTACACATCTTAGGCCACAGTTAGCCACAAATGATCATTTACACTTTTTATTTTACAGATATTGCCTTTAGTATGACATTGATACTACTGCTAAGTTAAAAATCTTTCTGCAACTTATTTACTTTCTTGTGACTATGCTTCTTATTTTCTTTGTAATCAGGTGTTTCAAAAGGAAAATCAGTAAGAGGTCATTCATATGTTTGTATTACCAGAGTGGAATGTGTTCCTGGTGGTACCTGTTATTGCGGGAACTACACAGAACTGGTTTGGGGTATTTTTGTCAACGAAAGACTGTTGCAACTGTGCAAGATGGAGTCATGAGACTTTACAGGTGTGTTGCTGATATCAAATGAAAGCAGAGTTTGAAGATGGATGTGGTAGGAGAAAGGGGCTCTGAAATATGGGGTTAGGACATAGGGAAGAGACTATGTATGGTCCCTACATTTATGCCCCTTGCTGTTCACTGTATCGCAGCACTGCAAGATGGTCTCTAGTTATATTTTTATTTCATAACAGGGTTAGAAAAACAACTTTTACCATGTCCCTTTGAAAAAACAAGCTGTTTTATAACCTGATTTTCTTTTTTCTTTCTTTTTTTTATTGCAGGGCAACTCACCTTTCAAGGATCTCAGAGAATCCTCTCCCAAGGCCTCCACTATGAGGGATTTGGGGAAGCAAAACTGCCACCTGGTGTCCAGCTGAATACTTGCACCTCACTGCTGCAAGTTCTGCTCTTCCCTCTCGACCTGAGAGGAGCTTTTTTCTCCCGCATGTACCCAACACTCAGCCTTTCCTGAAAGCCACCATGGTCTGCTGTTCTGAATTAAGTGCTTGTACAAACCAGGTCAGGCACTTTCATATCCATATATCTCCATCATCATATGTCAGCTGTTGGGTGTGCAGCCTTCAAAGCACTGTTCCCAGCTGTGAGGCTGATTTCATTGATATCAGCATCAGTTGTGGCTTAATTACAGTTTTTATCAAAAGGGCAAAATGACATTTTGGCAAACTGAGCCAAAGGGGATTTTATCCTCCACACGACTGCGTCACTGCTATAATACGTAAGATGGATCTTTAAGTTTTTGCATCCCTTGATAATGACATAAACTGCAGGAGACATGCACTCCTTCCACTGAGCATTGCCAGCTCCATTCATCACACTGCCCTCTGCTCCTTTTATAATCTCCAAGTTATTATTTTTAACCTTAAGGATGCCTGTAGGCCCAGGAGGAGCCAAGGTTTTACTGTTTATATTAAGATATTACCTTGGGGAAAACAGTCCAAGGTCTGTCTTTATGAGACTCACGCTACTGTGCTTAATATCACACAGGCTGCTCTCATAAATGTCTTAAAACTTTTAATATTAGATGACACTTTTGATTTATCAAAGCATAATCTCACCAAAGAATCCATAGTGATTACACACAGTACTAAACTGAACAGAGACAAATTACATAAAGATGTTATAACAAGACTGTAAGGCCCTGTAGGGACATAGTAACCCATAAGAATAAGATTTTAAAAAATCCTGAGGTAACTAAAGTGATCACTTTACACAATACAACACATAAAGTATGGCAGTTGGAATTGATTATATGCAAATCCTCCCATGTCTGCAATTGCCCTTTTTCATAGTTAATCATAGTTAACATAGTTAATCATTTTTTCAATTTAGATTTTGATCCAAAAGCATCATACAGCTTAGGGAGGTTTCTCTGAAGAGTTAAGCCAATGCAGAGATGCGTCAAACCTGCATTCTTTCTATTGGCCAACAGGGGGCAACTCCACTGATATACATTTATGCAAATTACACTACTTTCACTGGATTTTTGTTGTAAGTGTTTATGACCTAAATCACTAGTTTCAGGTCTTCTTCAATACAATATGATATTTGGAAAAAGGGGCTAAACCAAGGCGCTCTTCTTATGATAGAAAGCTTTATTCTCAAGGCTAGTTCATGGTGGGATAGATTAAATTAAGCCAACATGTTTTGGCCCCCACAAGGCATGACAAGAGTTAGCTAATAAAATTGTCTGTGTGCTATGTACAGAGAGTTTTCATGTGGCTAGCCTAGCTTAGCATCAAAACATGAGGCAGAAAAAAAGCAGCAACAGGAAGCTTGGCTTTGTCAAAAAAAAAAAGAAAAAAAAAGCCCACTAACACATGCTATTTGATTTTAGTCATTGACATGTTGGATATTAGTAATATGATCAAATTTGTGTGAATTTATTTTGAAACCTTTAAAAGTCTTAATCCTCCAAATTGCACTGTGTCAGTGAAGATAGCAAATTGCGGCCCAGTCCTTTAACAGTGGACTCCTAGTTTGCGCCATATTACTTTCTGAAAGATACTATAGTGAGCTTAATATAGACGGAATCACACAGTCTACAAACTTGTCCACAATACAAGGCCCCAAATGTTGAAGTTATTACCACCTAGGCATTGGATGCATTTCAAAACCCATTTTTCATTGTAAAACTGAAAACACAAGGAGGGCACAAGCTAGATTACTAAAAGATGATAAACTGCACAATGTGAATCCTTACAGATAAATAGTATGGATGGAAAATAAACCTGTTTATATCTGAGAGATGTTCTATATCAATTCCCCCCTAAGTTTGAGTTGCAATGATATCCCTTCATATTCTCATCCGCAGTGTGATGTGATTTGATTCCACCACCGATACAAGAAGAAAACAATTTGGTGGAAATTGGCGTGGTGCCGGCAGCTTGTTAGGGTTCATGTGTGATGAATGGGTGATGAATAGGAGAGTTGGGAGGCTGCAGGAGGCTGAGCTCAGTGGATCCAGACTCACACTGCAGTGAAATGGATCATCAGCCTGGGGTCCTATTCCTCAACACATTTACTCAACAGGGTCTCCAAGCTGAATCCCAAATACCAGCAGCTGTTGCGGTGTGGTGTGGTTTCACTCACCCGGGTGGTTTTATATTATGTAGGTCTCCTATTCATTTATACTGCAGATGTGTTTTTTCTAAGAAATATTAAGTCATGGAGTGACAATACATCTCAGTCTGTCAAGGTACCTCGTAAGCCATGCTAACAGCAGACTTTCCATTACTTGTCAAGACTAAAATCTCTATAACTAACAGATGGGCTGCAATGGAATATTGTTCAGGCATTCGTGGTCACCAGAGGATGAATCCTACTTGTATTTGGTCATCCATTGACTTTTCATCTACTGCCAGCATCAGGTCAAAACTTCCATTGTGTCCAGTACTTTTTTTGGCTAAATACCTGCCAAGCTAATGACAGTTTCTATTCACCTCAGCTGGATTTTGAGTTTGGCGCACCATTAAACATACCAGCCCAAAATAACATGTTAGCGTTGTCATTGTTAGCATAACATACTAATGTAAGCATTTAGCTCAAAGTCCTGCTGTGCCAAAGTACATGCCAACAGGGCAACATGCTCTCAGCCCTAACTTGTCAAAAACGGCAACTTGGTCAGTGGCCCTATGCTTCAAACTATGACACTTTAGGTACATTTCAAGCATCAGTGTTGGACGTTTGAGTTTCCATGTCAGTTTCCACTCATTACATATATATTATAGCGTGTTTTACAAATTCCTTGCTCACAGGAAAAGTAACTTTCAAAACTATTTTAGATTTCGGCAACAAAACTACATGGTTAGGTTTAGAGAAAAGATCATGATTTGGGTTAAAATAATCCCTGATAACTTGTGTATATAACTTCACTCGAATGTTACTTAATGTATCATGATGTGACTATGCAGGTAAAAACACTCAATATTTACTTTTGGTTTCACACGGGACATGAACAGCAGCCCGGTGGGTCAATGTCATGTGTTTGTTTGACCCACCTTGATCTCCTCAATCTTACACGGACTGTCTTGCTCTTTATACCACATTAGTTACTCTGAGAGTCTAATATGGCTATGTATGAGCTTACAATGGAGTTAGATGAAGCCCTGTGCATATCATAGAGATGCTAAAGGCACTGAGGGCCGTAACCGATCATCGGACAACACAGAAATGACTTAGTACCTTGTTGCCTTTCAGCTAAGTTGCTAAAATGTCTAAAATGTGAATACATTTTTTCTACCTCCTCTAAAGAAGTATTTCAGCAATATAAAGACGGTCCTCATATAAAACTAGGCCATCTCTGTAGTAGAAAAACACAAATACTTTTGAAACTGGTGCTACATTACCAAAGAAAACAGAGAGGATGTTTACGTACAAGAGGTAGAAAACCTACAACTACCAGAATGCAGTGCACCGTACCAGACTAATAAACGCTCCTGCTGGTGGGTGATGTAATGTGAAAAGGTCCGTGTGAAACTGGCCGAATCTGGTATTACAGAGAAATGTTTAGTTAAAATATATTTCTGAAAACATTTGAGGTGATAAATAGGCAAGGCAAAGGCAAAGGTTTTTAATTGATCTACACCTCCCAGTTTTACCATTTGATCTCCCTTTTCTCAGCATTTGTTTTCACTGTGCAGGAGGCAGTGTTGTGCCCACTTCCTGATCACAGTTTCTCGCTATTACAGCTAAATGTGGCATTAAATATGTTTCTGAAAAAATACATATCTACATCTGTATATCTATAGTCTTTGTGTCTGCAGTGGAGGCATGGGTACAGAGCAAATTGCCGGGGAAAATATGAAAATGCAAAAGGCTGTAGTTGAAAGAACAGAGTGACATGAAATACTTCATCCAGTACATTTTTTTGATTCAAAACTGGTTGAAAATATCCGTTTAAAGCTTGATTCAAGGTGGATTTAGTGCCATTAGTGTGTGCAGGAAAAACACTAAAATTAACACCATATTTTCTGTGCATACAGAGCAGAAATATTCATCCACAATCCTTCACCTCTGGCAAAACTGTTAATGCTTTCATCTCATGTTGTTGCTACAGCAGAAGTGCATGTATGTACATGAGCACCGCAGCTACAGTGAAAGATATTCCTCTGAGGTTAATTGAAAAAAAGGTCGACCTGACTATTGATGTCGAGAACTGAAAATAGGCGTTAATAACTGGTGTAACTGAGTGGCTCTCTCTTTCATGTTGGCATGGCTCTACATGTGACAGTCACCAGGGTGCTGACTCTACATCAGTTTTGCAGGTATGCTACACAAGATCTGAGGCAGATTTTATTGAACATGGCTGAACTTTAATCCTAGCTCCTGTGTGGTGTTGATGTAAATTGAAATAGACGTTTAACCGCAGATGATGTTGAAGCAGCTGCAGAGACGGAACTTTTCACCAAATCATCAAAAGACTCTCTTAAACAGATTAGAAGCTACTCCCTTAGCATTAAAATGTTTAATTTAAATGAAGTGCCCTACAAAATAAAAAATGAAGTTCTGATATTTATTTCAGGTTCAGGTCGTTTTTGCTGAGTGACAGCAGCAATTTCAGCAGCCTGTGAGGCACAAAAGATTATCCTCTCAGATAAGCTCCATGCAACATGAGGGTTTGACCTTTATAGCCAAAAGCACATTGGACCCCAAACTTTTGCAAACATAAATCAAACCAATGTGCACAGTACAAATAAAAAGTGGTCACTTCAATACTTTAAATATGGTTTAGGTTGAATATTAAAACCAGCTCTGTAATGCAGCTAAAAAAATCATCATAGAGCTCATTGGGTTTACTGATGTAAGATCCATTGTTACACATTTGTGTAATGTTTATTACCTGAGCGTTTAAATGTCTACTCAGTTGGGATCTTGCAGAAAGACAGCTTAAAAAAAGAGTGGTAAAGACCTTGTGACCCATTGGACAGGATAGTGAAAGTGGTAAGACATGATTTTTGTTTAGTTTATTTTTACTAATACTTTCTTTGGAACTAAAACACATTAATAAATGCTTGGTCACAATGTGATAGAAGGGTCTGAAACACGTGACAAAAGTGATGCCAGTGTAACAGGGTTGTAGATTGTTTAAGTTTGTCAAAATTTAGTGTTCACTTAATGCTCCTGTAATTTTACAAACAACTTATCTTATTTATTTTTTATTATTTTCTTTCTTGTATTTCATTTCTGGGACATAGTTTTATACCCTGGTGGTATCTAGGCAAGGCCTCATGTAACTAACACTCCCCAATATAATATATCAAGTCAGTTCCACCACAAATGACCAACCACATTTCGCCAAACTCAAAGGTCGTGTGATAGTATAAGTGCAAATCGGCATCTTTGTGATTTGGGGTCGTATTTAGGTTTTTTTGCTTTTTCTTCCTGCCTCTGTCCCAGTGGAGAATTTACAGAATCTGCATTGGAAATTATAAATCAAGTGGGTGCAGCAGGGTCTCGCAGAACAGCATGGAAACATGTTGCATGAAAAGCAAGCTCGAACCAATCCAAAGAGTGAATTGTCTTAATGATAATACGATGGGTATTACGTAACCATGTGTGGCAGATAAACACGCAACAAACAGTGTTTTGTTTGAACTGTTGGCACAGTTCATTAGGGTGTGACTGTTATGCAATCTAATCTTAATATTTTCGGCTGAGATTTACGAGAACAGTTTCTTCAGGCATTTAGGGAGTGGCTGAAATAGTGAGGTTAAACCAAACAGGTGTGGTGAATACATCAAAGCCTTTTATCTCCCCTGCTTTGCTGACCTCTTCACTTTAAATCCATCCTTTTTCATTGACCTCTACATTTTCCCCCGGTCCTACATCCATCTGACTTCATACACGTATTTTTCGTCATCTCTTTCCTGTACTATAACCTCCACCATCCCACCTCCCAAGCATGACACAATTATTTAAATCTTGAGCTTCATGTCTTCACAACCTCTTCTCTCACCTTTTTCTTTTTTGTGCTCAGCCTCACAATCAATAGAGCCAGAGGAGATATGGAAAGACACTTTACCAGTTATTCACAAACAATACACCTTACACTCACACACACTCAACACACACTTGCCTGCTCTGGTTTACTTTTTGTGCTCTCAGTTTCGACCACAAGCCATGAGTGACCTGTCAACAATAGCCTTTTTGTAATCATGACTGATAGGCATGAGCTACATTTCTGAGTTATATTCAGGACTAGTGTTACCTCGGGACCTTGTGATTAAGAAATTACCTACCCACATCTGTGTTTCATATGGCACATTCACGTGGGGTTCAAACCCAAATAGTACAAGGCCAGGTGGTCTTCCAATTAGTTGACAGCATCAGTATTTCGACCGATGGTGGACGCCTGTGGTGATGCATCTGTAGAGTCTGTCCAGAGTTGGCTTGCAACATGTGAGGCTGTTGAGACGTTAAGGGCTGACACAGACCTGAAACTTGGTGATGAAAATACAGATGCTAAGTAGTCGGTACATTTTCTTCATTTGGAATTAAAGCTTCTGAAAACTGAGAGTTTTATGCCTCCGCACTGGCAAAAGCTTTCGATGGGGTCATTATGTCTTCAGGGATTATTGGTCCATCCCATTCTCATGATTGTGATATCTCAAGAACACCTCAAGGGAATTTCTTCAAATATGGCACAAACTTTCACTCAGACTCAAGGATGAACTGTTAAGATTTTGTTGGTCAAAGGTCAAGGTCAGTGTGACGTTGAATCTGTTTCCTTCTTTTGAAAACAATATCTCAAGAGGACCTTGAGGGTGGTTTCTCAGTTTTGGCACGGATGTCAACGACTCAAGAAGGAACTGTTTCAATTTGGTGGTCAAAGGTCAAGGTCATGGTGACATCAAAATAGGTTTTTGGCCATAATTTAAGACAACATACCCTAACTCACAACATTTCACACAAATATTAAATAGCATAAAAGGATGTGCTGACATTTAATGTCCAATTAATAATTTAATGTCCAGCATTAAGCTTTAACTTCTCTCCTGGAATTTTTGTCTAAAATATACTATTTGTGTTTTATCTTGATTTACCACTAGTCTCAATTTCCAGCATGATTCTGTAACAATTTGCAACATAATCTGAAAATCTTTTCCACATTCAGCAAGTAAAACTACGTCATCAGCATACGTACAGTTTGATCATCAGCTTTAACTCCAAGGGAAGAGGTTTTAATCTGTGCTAAAAGTGCTAAATCATGAACCTAAATCAAACAAAGAAACAAAAAACAAACAAAACAATGTTGGAGACAATACATCTCCTTTCTTGAGGGGAAACCATCCAGTTGTCTATTCATTAACTTGAACACATGCAACAAGTGCTTGATAAAGAGACTTTGCTGGTACTGCAAACATGCACGGAGTCACCTGCTGCTGGAGTCAATACCAGTTAGTGACACTTCCCTTTTGATAAATGATAGGAACAATGATAGTCTGTCAGTGTTAGCGTGGGTGTGTTGTGGTTCGGGGGCACTGCCCTTCACAGGTATCTTGCTCGACAATAACAACCATAATGAGATCACATTGGTGCCTGCTCATTTTCTCGGATGCTTTTTAGAAAATATAGCATTTAAAAAGTAATAAACTGCAACTCTTTGTGTCACCAGCTTGCACGGGTTGTTACCACAAAATAATTCAACCAATGGCCAGTTTATTGCATATTTACTAACTAATGTTATGTGGGTGTGTCTGACTTTGAAAACTGGATCACACATATTACTTTTGGTTTGGCCAACTTCTCAACTACATTATTATGGAGTATCAGAGATTTGGAAAAAAAGAAATTTCACAGACGAATTTAATAGCACTATTTAACAAATTTAACAGCACTGTACATGAGTGTGGGTGGCATGGTGGCGTTGTGGTTAGCACTGTTGCCTCACAGCAAGACAGTCCCTGTTTCGAACCTGGGTTGGAACAGGGTTTGGTCTGTGGGCACGGGCCATTCTGTGCAGAGTTTGCATGTTCTCCCCGTGTCTGCGGGGGTTCTCTTTAGGGTCTCACGTTGGTCCATACTGTTCTCGTGAATGCGATATCTCAAGAATGCCTCAGTGGAATTTCTTAAAATTTGGCAAAAACCTTTACTAGGACTCAAGGACAAACTTATTAGATTTTGGGAGTTAAGTCACTGTGACCTTGCATCCATCTCATTCTCGTGAAACCATCTCATTCTCGTGTATCCATCTCATTCTCGTGTATCCATCTCATTCTCGTGCATCCATCTCATTCTCGTGCATCCATCTCATTCTCGTGAATGCAATATCTCAAGAAGGCCTTGAGGTAATTTCGTCATATTTGGCACAGATACACTCCACTTTGAGTTTTGAATTTGGTGGTCAAAAGTCAAGGTCACCGTGACATTACAAAACAGGTTTTTGGCCATAACACAAGAAATCATACACTAAGTGACAACATTCAACATGAATGTCTTACAGCAAAAAATGATGAGTCGCTGACATTTAATGTCCAAAAGGTCAAAGGTCAACTTAACTGTGGCATCATGATGTTCTGAAGAAACATACAGGCCATTACTCAAGAACAAAGGGGGAGATGATTAGATACTGAATTGGTGACACTAATTTTGGGTGTCTGCCTTAAAACTGTGCTGACTGTCTAGATCTGCTTTGCTGCTGAGAGAAGACTCACATGAAGCATCAATGTTCATCTACATGTGTTGTCAGTGACATTGCAGAGGTCAGTAACATACATTACCTTCTCCACTGTATATTACCTTATTGTTTAGAGTTTCTTTCACCAGGGTGTTCCTGAAAGCATTGACTGGAGAGTCAGTTCTGTGGTTGTACAAAGTTCCTTCTTTTCCCACCTGAAAACCTGTTCTAAACATTTTGGTATCAGTGTTTTAAATTGATTCCTCCAGTGTGTAACAAACTGTTATGTAGGCTGGATTTTTTTAAATTATAGCTTGCGTATGTTGCCTGAAGACAAAGTTTGATTTGGATACAAGATTATTATATTTTGATTTGGAGAGGTTAATTCTGACAAGTTTTACCTTTGGGAAAATGGGTGTACAGTTATGTTTTTTTTTTTTTTGGGGGAGTTTTGGGAAACAGAGCATAATTTCAAGAAATATGTCTTCACAATCGAGAAAAACTGTAATTATATTTGCGTGACACCAACTAATGCTAGTTCTAAGTATGTTCATTTGGAAGAATTTGCTGGCACTGAATATGCAACCATACACAGCTTGTAAAGTCACATGCCGCTGGAGTCAAGAAGTGCCAAATAATTCTTTACACTGTAAACATGAACATTAATGAGAACAATGACAGTCTGTCAATGTCAGCGTGGGTGTGTTGTTGTTAGTGGGCACTGCCCATCACAGGTGTCTTGCTCTTGGGCATCTGCAAGAACAACCAAAATGAGGTCACAGTGGTGCATGCTTATTCTCTCAGATACCTTTTCTAAAGAAGCGTGTATGGTGTCTGTCTATATGTGTCAGCCCTGCGATAGTCTGGCGACCTGTCCAGGGTGGACCCCGCCTTTTGCCTGATGACAGCTGGGATAGGCTCCAGCCCCCCCGCGACCCTTACGAGGACAAGCGGTTACAGAAAATGACTGGCTGACTGACTTTTTCTAAAGATGAAAGTAATAATCTGCAACTCTTAAGGTCACCAGTTAGCAAAGGTTGTTGCCAGAAAGTAATTCAACCTGTCGCCAGTTTATTGCATCTTTAGTAAAGAATGTGTTGTGTTCTAAGTACTGTTAAGCAGATGTGTCTGACTTTGAAAATGGGCCACACATATTACTTTTGGTTTGGCCACCTTTGAAACTTGAACATTGTTGAGTCTCATCCCAGAGTCATTCATAACAGGTTTGGGTTGGTTGTTTGCAGGGCTGGGTATCATTTCAAAAATATTACAACACCAGTACTGATACCAGAAGCCTTAAAGTGATACCGAAACCAATAGAGTACTTCAGTTGCTACCTATAATGTTGCATTTATACCTTAAAACTTAATTTGCCTTTGACTCTACAGAGACTAAAACAGAGAGAGAAAGAGAGGGCGTTGCAAGACTCCTTTTACAGCATCTGAGGATTACAGCACCAGGTGTACCAATACAACACCTCTCTTTATCCTCTTCAAAAAACCCAGCTGGCCACAAATTTTGGTAGAAATTGATATCTTGTTTAATTCTGGTGACCAGAGGAGATAAAGTCACTGGACACACACAGTGACAGGGCTAACAGGTAGCATCACATGGCTACTATGGAGGGGTTTAATGACACAGTTGAGTCGTGTCAGTGTCAGTGTGAGTTTGTTGGGGCCATTTCATGGCATGGTTTTGGATTTTAGCTGCTGCAGCTGTGTAGCTTTCGCTTACTGAGCAGACATTGACCTGACAATTTGCCAGGAGGATAGCAGCTTTGGAGATAACTGTAACAGGGTGTCTGCTAGTCCAGTGGAGAGATGGGAGGGTCTGTGATCAGATCCCCACCGCAAAAAGAATCGAATGCAGTTATCATTTCATTGGAGTTATTTAAGTGCATACCTGTAAGTTATGAAGTACCAAACCCTAGTGGTTTGGTCAGAATACCAGTCCAGTGCATTGTATTTGACGACCTGGGAATGAAACTCAACAGTACCTATCTTGTCCCAGAATCGCCTATCCCACCTTTTGGTTTAAAACATGAAAGCAACAACCTTTTAACTTGTGTAAAAAACAAAACAATGTCAAAATCAAGAAAAACATCAGTATTGAGTTTTAATTATACAAGGTCATTTTTTTCCCTTTAGAATCTGCTATAGTTGCATTCCTCTCTGAGTTCGATACTTCAGATAACCCTTTAACATTCTTGTGGCTCCATTTGCATTAGCACTGTGCTTTCAGGTGACCTGCACATATTCCATAGGTGCTACAAAGCACAACTCAAGGTGATGCTGTGACTTATCTCATAGAGAGCAGAAAAGATAAGCTTAAGGCTTAAAGTAGCAGTTTGGTAACAGTCTATTAAATGATAATGGATACTTTCAACGGAAGAAGATTTGGGGATTATTCAAGTTCGTTTCCTGCATTCAAATGTTCAAAAGGAAACTTGAAGCTCAGTAAATTACAGTAGCCTAAAGCTAAAGAGATAGGACCAAAATGAGAAATGATACCACAAGGAAACACTGAATTAACCAAGTACCCTTTGAAAGATAGTGTAGTATATCTAATGAACTTCCAAAAGCACTTTTAAAAGTGGAAAAGCTTTGTTCTGTTGTTATGGAGACTCCAGACTTCAGTGTAACGACAGGTGATTCATCTTAGCACAGCAACTTAGATCAACTTGCTTGCCAGTGGTAGCTGGTAAACCTACGACAAATGTAGGTGTCATCTAGGTTTCATCATAGACATTCACATCAACAATAGTTACACTGGAAATGAGGTGATATAACTTAAGTAATACTTTTGCTTGCCCTGCTAACTGTAGGGCTGACGTTTTTAGTAAAGTGACATGGGATATGCTTGGAGATGGTTGTACCAACTGGTCATTACTAAGCTAGATGCTAACTCCTAAGACTGTCTCTGTAAAGACCTTTCTTACGAGTGGACCTTATGTTGGTTGTGCCAACCACAGTAATCTGAACTACACCCAGTCTTAGCAATGCATGTTCATGTAAATGCCCAGAGACTCTGGCTATTGCCTCATAGCCACCAAGCTAGGGTGCATTTTTAAAAACCCACTTTTTTGATAATGTGTAGATAATTACTTATTATTTGTGGTAATGTTAATACTCTGCTCTGGATTGTCGAGGCCACCACTGTTTAATTTTTCTTGGCCAGTGCAACATGAGGCTCTACCTGACAAACGCTGTCAAACTGGATCCATTTTTGATGACTTTATGTTCTAACCAACACAAAAATAAATCCTCTCACCTCATCTCTGCTCTGAACCTTTGAGGTTTTTTTTGGCCAGTGCAACATGGGAGGCTCTACCTGGCACAGCTGTCAAACTGGGTGTGAATCAGAAATAATGGTTGCAGATAAAACATTTAAATTGAAAATTTCCTCCTAGTTTCCCCGAATAGCCTGCAGAACTGGCTCTGGCTATAATTAAACATATGGGTCCGTCCCATGGATCAAGAGTATAAAGGCCAGGCAAACCAGATGGGTTGTAGGTCTGCAGCACCACACAGATACAGACGTACATCCAGAAGCTCATTGCTGACTACAGACTCCCAAACACAGAGACGACATGAAAGCTATCGCAGCCTTCTTGCTGGTGCTGTGTCATCTGGCCATCAGTCATGGTAAGTCATTGTCTTATCTTTTTGTGGCATTAATGGGTGGCAAGCTTTCAAAGTAATTTGACCAGTTTGTATCTCCAAATATGTAAGGGTGAATATCATTAACTCCCTTTAATATAATGCCCCTTTACCTCTGTCAAGAGTGTCTGTTCATATTGGCATTTGTCTTTGTTTTAACTGGTAACAGTCAATGAAGGTTAATGTAACCACAAATGTGATCCTCCAAAGATGGTGGCGCTTCCCCAGGTTGCTCCTTGATTTCAATTCCCTGTCATGATTTTGTCTTTACAGCCTGGGAATGCGATGAGGCTCCACAGCTGTCTGGTGCTCAACAGATTGACGCTGGCCTGGGGAAAGTGGTTGCACTTGCCCATAATCGTACCTATTTGCTGGTGAGAACATATTGGACCTACATGAGCACAACCCGATTCAAGCATGTCTCAGTGGGACGTACAGGAGTTTGGGCATGTGACAGCTCAAACAAGGTCTACAAGTACATTGCTGGCAACTTTGTAAGATCCACTGGTAACTATCATTATTATCATTATCATTATTTTAGTTCCATAAGTGCAATCTGAAAAGGTATATGTTAACTCTGTTATGCTGACGGCTGGTGCTGTACAGTGCTCCCAGGTAGATTCACTTTGTTTGCAACACAATTTTTTCACATTTTTTATGTTGACAGTAAAATTGATGGTGCTGTACAATGCTGTTAGGTAGAAACATGGTCAAGTGACAGATTCACCTTGTTTGTAACAGACATTTTTTTTTTCACATTTACAGTACACACAGTGTTTAAAAGGACTAAACAGTTACAATTGTTTGTTGACTAAATTCTACCTCTCTGTATCTACAGGTCTGTCTATGCAGCAGGTAGATGCTGGAGGTGATGGTCAACTTGTGGGAATTAGTACCACCTCCAGCTCCTACTGCGTGACGAGTAGAACAGCTTCTCTTTACAGCACACCAACCTCCCTGACCTGGAGATCCCTGTCAAGGAGTTTGAGGTACATCAGCTGCAGCCCAAAAAACGAATGCTGGGGAGTCGACAGAAGTCACCGAGTCTACTTCATGGTTTGCCCCTGCAATGCTTCTCAGATCTAATTTTTTTTGTTTTTTGTTTTTTAACTTTTGGTGGTGTTGGTGTGATCATAAAGACTACTGAATCATACTTACTCACTTATCATGACGATTCCATGTATGCTTCTTTTGACAGCGTGTAAACCCAACAACCTGCCGAGCCTCTAACTGGAGACAAGTGACAGGGCAACAAATGATAATGGTTGAAGTGGGGGATGATGGAAGTGTATTTGGAATCAACACACGTGGTCAAGTCTACCAAAGGTAAGACATTATTCACACTCTTGCAATAATATCTGGAGAATGATTTATTTTTCCACTGTGGTAAAGCATGCAATAGGGTTATAGCCTGAGGCATCATATTTGTATGTAAAATGCATACAGCAAACACAGTAACAGCAGTAATACTTTAATACTCCGTAAATTGTCTTTAAGCGTGGTATATCTTGCATGGAATGAAAAGTATTAGTCAATATGATGTTAAAATGACAGTGCTGCAATGCTGTGATACATTTGTAAATACTGACCTTTACTTATTGCACCTCAGTGTATATTGCTTAAACTGCTTAGAGTGCAATGCTAAAATGCATCATGCCTCTATGATCTAACTCAAATCATCCACCTACGATATAAGATGTAGGTTTAAAAGTATTGCCTTTGCTTACAGCACTTTGTTCATACGAATTCATAAATGTATATGTTTTACATGATCTGAACCAAAAGCAATTTCCTGCAAAGGCTAAAATAAACTCATAGGCAAAAGTGTCACAAAAGTTGTGCAGAGTTTCATTTGTTGGAAACTGAATTCAGATAATGTTTCTGGCTTCTTCTTTATCAACAGAGTTGGAATCAGCTATGGTTCAGCATCTTCTGGCAGTCGTTGGAACTTCATCCCAATGTGCATGAAAATTCGTAGCCTGAGCTACGACCTGCGCACACTTTGGGTTGTTACCAAAGCTGGCTTTATCCTGAAGTGCACACATTAATTCTATCCCTATCACAGACACTCAGTACACAGCTGTCTCTGTTTGTCATGAAGGATGATTTTTTGTCAGGGACAGAAATCTCTTTAGGTGGCGTTTTCTCTCTCATGCATATAAAGTTCTGTCCTTTTAGATTACTTTACAGAGTGAATAAATCAGTATTTAATCCTTTCTCAGTGTAAAGATTTTGGCATTACTATTCACATGTCTCCTTGTACTTATTTTGGAAACTGTGGAAATTAAGGCTAGGGGAAATCATTGATTCTTAGATGGGATTTGATCCTTTTTGGAATGATTCAGTATCAGTAAACAAAAATGTGTTTTATGAATAAATGTCTTATGTGTGGCACGTTAAATATTAAACAAATATAACAAATGAGCGGTGTAGAGGTAACCTAATTCAGTAAATATATACCTCGAGGGCAACTGATTGTTTTTAAGAATTTTATGCATGTATAACCTCAACCTGTCATACTTTCTGTTGTTTTAATAAATGATAATCAAAGAAATTTCACCTGATTTGTGTTGTGCTGCATACAAAATGTTTACTGTTGTGAATATGTGTAAGAAAATACAAGGTCAAGTCATTCCAAACATGATAAAAATGTATGGAAGAATTGTAAGACTGCTGTAAATCCTGCAATTTTGGGCCCATTTGTATGTATTTAGTTGAACCATTTTTACTGGCTGCATATGAATGAGGATAATGGGTTCCTAGGCCATCTTTCTAGACTTGCAATTTTGCCTTAATGTCAATAATAATACTGAAGAGTTAGGTTTAGTGTTTTCAGCAACAGTACATTTGATTTTAAAGCAAAGTATCCTAATAGAAAGGGTCGAATGATGGGCCATGAAAATGCAAACACATGAAATGCACACATTAGAAATGCACACACGAGAGTTCATATAGTTCCCCACGAATGACATTATGTTCTTCAAATTGAGTTACCTAATTAATGTTAATTATGTTTCTGTAGGTAAAGTTATTATAGTAAGGTTTGGGAAAAGAGATATGGTAAGAACATACCTTAAAATGACCCAAAGTTTACACAGTTCCAAAGATCCAATCCACCATTCCTACCTGCCTCCTGACTAGACCGCTCAGGACTGCTTCCGTGTTTATTCCCATCAGCCTATTGGTCATGTGATCACTGCATTTCAAAATATGTTTGATATGTACTTATTAGCGGGGGGTACATTTAAGATAAGTATATTATATATTTTCCTATCAACAAATCCCTTAAAAGGAAAAAAAAGTAACATTGTGTTACACCATGTTTACATTTTCTGACTTGCCCATCCCATCAGCCCATTTGTTCAGACACAAGTCTTACAAGTCTCAAGCATAGAATATCATTTAAAGAACAACTTAAGTTGTTTCCTCGATGAGCAAGGGCAATGTAATTTCTAGCAAACATTACTCAAACAGGAGAAGGTAATGCATTTATTGGGGACTATTTTCAGTGAGTATTTCTTGCAGTAACTAGGGCTGGGTACAGAAACCTGATGCCAATATGGCACTGATTCCTATGCAAGCAATACCTACCGGCTGTGCTGTGACAGAGAAGGGGATATACTGGATAGAAAAAGTCACGGAGCATATCAAAATCCACAGTGTATGCAACATATTGGACTGCGTGGGCACTAGCTATTTCAATTAAACAAACCTAAACAACACTGTCTTCATAAACAGAGCAATGTTTATATAGATCAGAGGATTCTGTTCACTCCAAATCAGCAGCATGAGACGCACGGAATAGCTGTTAACAGTTTGTAGCACTTGCTTTCTCTTGTAACCTCTTTGTCTTGTCCCTTCAGCCAGGTTTCTACAATGGGGAAAAATTAGGAATTGGAGCCGAATTTGCTATTTAGAACCACAAAGAACAAGCATGTTTAATAACGTTTGTCTATCTGTACCTCCATTCTGTTTCAGCACTATGGACAGCTCCACACCAGCACTCCACCTTTAATATAACCACCATATCTACTAGCTTGTGGGGCTTGCAATAATATACACCAATAATATGTAGACACTAAAAACATATTTAGCCACATAACAGCAGACAGTGCATTAATTATATTATACCCACCCTCCAAATCAATAATCAACACGACAGAGAACAACAATAAAGATTATTTCCTACCTTCCTATCTGCCGAAATGACTTTGGCCTTCTGACTGGCCAGGTGGTTTGAGGAAATTTAACAAACGTGATTGTCTTTTTGGCATTTTACCAGTTTCCTCCTTGTCGCTGAGGGCAGGCTATCTTAACTCAAACCGCAGTTTAAAATCACATCAGCTCATGTGACATGCACAAAATTCCCAAGCTCCAGGCACTGTGTGACCTAAAGTTCCCTCTCTCTTTTTCTCTTTTAAAATCTGATTAAAAATGCATCTAAAATAGCCAAACAAGGGATTTTTTAACAAGACATATGTGACGGCCTCACTATTCTGTGCCTCTCTCCTCAGCTCCTTCCTTTGCTGCAGCCCCACAGTAGGCCCACACCTATAGGTGGGGCCTACCTCTATAATAGGGCTGCTGGAGTCACTCTGCTCTCTCTCTGGTGGTTGAGCAGCTGACGCCACATGGCCGACATGGTTTAGTTAGTTTGGTTTGTTCTCTGTTTGTTGCGCACACACACACACACACACACACACACACACACACACACACACACACACACACCTCATTCCACCTCACACACTGATCTACGGATATGCACCTTATTTTCCTTTTAATTATGTTCAGTTAAATAAACATCTCCTTATTCCCTAGCAAACTTTGTGTGGACTCTCTCTTTGTTGCAAACCAGTGAGCCAGGTTTGTAACACATATAACATTTAATATTAGACACAAATAAAAAATACTCAGGAGGTGACAGATTCAATTAAATAGGTGCCAGTCCTAACATGGGAGGAGCTGGATCCTGTTCTGGCAGAATTTTTGAGTGTCAGACACTTCATTTACTGCACTGATGAATTGTTATGTGCCAATTTGTGTTTTTATGCATACATTTTAAAGTCATTAGCTATTCTCAACATTAATGAAAAGGAAATACAGATTAAATGAGATAAACTAGTTGCCTCAGTTAGATAAAAATATCAGATTGTAGAATTTTAAAATATATGATCTGGTATATCTTGACTAAAATACCTGACCATGTAAAAGTAATCAGCAGGTTAGAAATGTAGATTGGCATAAAAAATAACAGCCAAAGGGACCATTTTTATGTTGAACCTCTTGAACATTTTGTTCATTTAATTTGTAGGATTGTGAATGAAAGTGTTGACATGTAACGGAGTATTTTTACATCGACGCATTGCTATTTTTACTTTTGTAAAGGGGCACAGTGCTTCTTCCAACAACGCCTGTTGAATACATAAAAAAACATGAGCATACTAGATATTAGGCTAGTTATTAGTTAGTATTAATTACTAATAGATATTACTTTGGTGATTCTCCTGGCTTGGGTTGGCAGTCTAACTTCCCTGACATGATTCTAATCGACACAAAAACAAATCCTACTGTCTCATATCTGCTCTGGATCTTTGGTGTCTCCGCCCTTTAAAATTCTTGGCTAGCACTATATGGGAGGCTCTATGTGACAAAAGCTGTCAAACTGCATTCATATTTGAAATGTTGGATCCAGTAAACCGTTAAAATGAAAAATTTACTCCTTGCTTCCTTGAACATCCTGCAGAACCAGCTCTTGCCGTCATCAGACACATAGGTCCAACCTGTGAATCGAGCGTATAAAGGCCAGGCAAACCATATGGGTTGTAGGTCTGCAGCACCACACAGATACAGACGTACATCCAGAAGCTCATTGCTGACTACAGACTCCCAAACACAGAGACGACATGAAAGCTATCGCAGCCTTCTTGCTGGTGCTGTGTCATCTTGCTGTCAGTCATGGTAAGTCACTGTCTTATTATTTTGTAAGGATGGATATCATGAACTATCTTCAATATATTGCCCCTTTGCATTGCTAAAAAGTGTCTCTGTATGGGCATTTGTCTTTCTGTTGACCGGTAACAGACAAAGAGAGATAATGTATGTGCTGTCTTCTAAAGATGACGTCGCTGCCCCAGATTGCTCCTCTATTCCAATTCCTCATGATGATTTTGTCTTCACAGCCTGGAGCTGCGATGAGGGTCCACAGCTTTATGATGCTCAACAGATTGATGCTGGGCTGGGGAAAGTGGTCGTCCTTGCAAGAAATATTTCCTATTGCCTGATTGGATCATCTTGGACCCCTCTGAGCTCAATCCAATTCGGGCATGTCTCAGTGGGACCTGCAGGAATTTGGGCAAGTGACACCTCAAACAGGGTCTACAAGTACATTCAAGGAAAATTTGAACAATCCTCTGGTAACTATCATTATTGTTACTTCTGTCAATGAATGCAGTCTGAATGAGTTTAGCTGGTCATCATTACTAACTGTTATGTTGACAGTAAAATTGCGATGGTGCTGTACAATGCTGTTAGATAGAAACATGGTCAAGTGACAGATTCACCTTGTTTGCAACAGACATTTTTTTCACATTTACAGTACACACAGTGTTTAAAAAGATTAAACAATAGTAACTGTTTGTTGACTAAATTAGTTGTACCTCTCTGTGTCTACAGGCCTGTCTATGTTTCAGGTGGATGCTGGAGGTTCTGGTCAACTTGTGGGAGCTGATACCGCCTCCCGGCCCTACTGCCTGACAAGTAGCTCAGTTTCTCTTTACAGTGGATCATCCTCTCTGAGCTGGACGTCCTTGGGAGGGATTTTGAGGTACATCAGCTGCAGCCAAAAAAATGGATGCTGGGGAATCAGCCCAACTTTCAGTGTCTTCCATACATCAGTAAGTCACTGCAATTCTTCCAAAATCTTATATTTTTTAACTCTTGGTGGTGTCTGTGTTATTAATGACAACTGAACCATACTCCATGTATGCTTTTTATAACAGAATGTAGACCCAACAAACTGTCGTAACAGTGGCTGGAGACAAGTGAGAGGCCTAAATCTGAAAATGATTGAAGTGGGGAATGATGGAGCTGTTTTCGGACTGGGCACAGATGGCCGAGTCTACCAAAGGTAAGCCTGTACTAAGTTAAAAGTTTTACTGAACTGGGTAGCTTATCTGGTAGAGCTGGCCATCCGTGAACAGAAGCTGTGTCTGAAAGAAACTGAATCATGATGGTTTTAAAGATCTGCTGCTTCTTTCTCAACAGAACTGGCATCACCTATGGTCGCGCAACTTCTGGCAGAGGTTGGGCCAACATCCCAATGTGTATGAAAATTCGCAGCCTGAGCTACAACCTGGGCACACTTTGGGTTGTTACCTATTCTGGCCTTGTTCTTAAGTGCAAAAGGTAATTCTACCTGTATGGCAGACACTCAGTACACAGCCGTGTCAGTTTGTCATGGAAGATTTAATTTTTTTCAGGGACAGGAATCTCTTTAGGTGGTGTTTTCACTCCCATCCACATAAAATTATATCCTTTCTCCATATTATTCAGTGTACAATACAATGTGAATGAATCAATAGCAATTAATCTTTTCTCAGTGTAAAAGTTATGGCATTACTATTCATACATCTCCCAGGCTACTAGGCTCCTATTTATTATTTTTATAATTTTGGCAACAGTGAAAATAAAACTAAAACCAATGAGAAGTACTTGATCATAAGATGCAATTTTACCATATTGTAAATGATGCAGCATCAATACACAAAATTCAATAACCAGACCTTAAAAATGTGTTTTATGAATTAAAGTCTTTTACTTGTGTAAATTACATTTGGCAAATAAAAATAATTTTGATTTATTCATACTGGACTGTAATGCATGAATATTAAACAAAACCAATAAATAAACAGTTGTAGAGTAACCTAATGCAGTAGTTATATAACTTGGAGGAAACTGATCATTTTTAAGAATCATATGAATGTATAAACTTGACCTGTCACACTTTTTTAATAAATGATGAAGAAATGAAGACATTTCACCTGACTTGTGTTGTGCTGCATATGAAATGTTTACTGTTGTAAATGTGTGCCAGAAAACACAGTGAAGTCATTCCAAACATGTTAAAAATGTAAGCCTGTGCACTAGTTCCAGCTACTGTAGCATTTTACCATAATAGCACACACACACACACACACACACACACACACACACACACACACACACACTCACTCACAAGGTGCAAACAATAAAAATATGCTGTATTTCAGCA